>NW_015173673.1:1533390-1537925 GCF_001447785.1 Gekko japonicus | reverse complement strand
ACATTCTGTCTTTAGGCAGGAATGATGGGTTCTTGTGACTGCGCTTACAATATTTGCCACACGGGACTGGAGTGATCCCTATCTGCAGTGCAGATGGGGTGTGGGGTAAGCTTGCCATAGGACACGATGCAGAGGAGGGAAGGTGTCTTTGGTTGTGTTTCAGAGGTGCTGTACTGAAGATACACCTCTGAAAATAGCCAGATCAGACAAGGGAGAAAGGAGATGACCAAGGAGCACTGAAGTGTCATGACACTGGATTTAAATTCCTTATATCTTAGTTCAGCTGCCTGATGTGCAAGCTACTAGACCACACCTCTGCCCTGTGGCACGTTTGTTGTTGAGAAAAATCTCCCACTGTGACTTCTGGCTTTGTGCCTGAGCTGGAGGCAAATAAGTGGATTACCATGACAACACCTGCCTGTTCTTATTAAATCAAACAGGGGGCCAAATGGTTCTAGGGTTAGACACTGCAAAAACCTAATTGTAGCTCATGCCCAAAATAAAAACAGCTGTTTATGCCAGGGTGTCTTTAGTGGGCAGCATTAGCACTTTACCACTGGGGCAGAAGATTTTTGAGGTGGGCTAAAATAGTGTAGATGGAAGCAAAGATTGTCTTATTTATTTTGTTTAAAATATTTATACACTCCCTTTCCATCAGTTCCATAAAGAGACTGTGTGGGAAACAAATTAATATTTACTTAGATACAAACCCTAGCAAGCAAATGAATATGGGGTCAGAGAGACAGTGCCCCAAGCTTATCCTTGTGGTGAGAGCAGAACCAAACATACCACCAAAATTAAAATCTCAAAATTTAATAACTTTTTTCTTGATTCCAGCACTTCCAAATCCTGATCTGAAAATTCAGGCAGTCATTCTGAAATCTGCCATGCTGAATCCACTTACAAGCCATGCTTACCTATATGAGAATTATGGATTCCAATATTCTTTCAAACCTCTTGCATCAAACCATATGCATTCTTGCAATATTTTAATCTTGTTTGCCCCAGGCCATATGTATTCTCATGCCTATTTTCAGTCTCACAAGCAAAGAACAGATACATGCCTTAAGACTGTCAAAGTTTATCCTGAAGCACAATCATGAAAATAGCTTCTGTATGAAAACTCCTGTATATGCCAGCCTAAGACAACAAAAACCATGATGCTGTGTAACCTCTCAAAAATGCAAGTTTTTTCTCTCTTAGTACCATGCTTGTTCTAACCCACAACTGGCACCAGTCATGTGATATGCCATTCCTATACAGTAGACGAGGAATGGGAAAGATTCTGCAGAGAGGATAGCTTTATGTGAGAAACAGAGAAAGCCATAGTCATTGACTTACCCTTTAAAGGGGGGGGGGATATGAACTCCAACATTTAATTATTCAGTACAAAAGCAATCAGACTCTCAGTCAATCAAAATAATATTTTAAGGTCACAAAATGGTGCAGGAATGGAGGGGAAACCACTGTGTTGCTACATGATAATGATAGTTTGCTTGTGACATTCATGTAGCCATAAAACACTCATGACTTTAATGAGGGTGCTTACTGGGAAGGAAAATCCCATCTTCCCAGTGATAGAATATTGTATTTTGAAGGCTAGGAAAATAAAATATCCCTACAAATAGATATATACCCTTAAAAAGGATATCTGGATCCTGCACAAGCAGGTAACAGCCATGCAACTAATATTATTTACCTAGAAAGGCCTACATTAGTCTTCATGACATAGGTCATTTTCACTTTTGGGAGTAGAACCTCATGATGAGAATTCCTTCACCTTCACAAATTTTCTAGTCATTTTAACTTATTTCCACTGTATTTGGACCTACTCCAAGTGCCACACTTCTCCTAGCTTCCATTCAATAAGAATCAGAACATCAACAGACTCAATAGTTACAAATCACTTCACCAGCAGGATGAAAGGCAGCTCAAAAAGGCTGTAGGAAGGATTTCACTTACATCCTGAAGAGTGTCAGTAGCTGGGTTGTGGTCTGTGTGTTTTGTGAAACTTTTGTGCACAAAGTTGTCATGAGTATGTGGAATAGCGAAAGATGTCAGCAATTAAATGGCAGCTCCCCTTAGTTCCTGAGGGCTTTTAAATCTATGTTTACAGCTGCTGGCAAACATCCCCGGGGAAGATTCACCCTTATTCTGAAACTGCACTATTTTTATACCAACTCTGCTTTTTGCTTATTTCTCTTTCTGCCTCAGTTAACTCCCTGCATTTTCTCCTCTTGATTAACCTTTGTTTTATGAATGCTCTGCATGCCTCAACTCTAAAAGAGCCTTGTTGATGTTTCCACAGGGCCATTCTGGGGCCCCAGGATGTTCCTTGAGGTAGCTTTGCAATGTATGTGTGATATGTATCAAAGGTACTTAAGAGGTCCTCAAGACAGTGGGATGAACTAATACTGAACAGCTCTTTCAAATTTCCTGTAGCCCATATCTTCAGAAAAGCCTGTGAAATGGCCCACCTATTCAGGTATCAAATTTTGAGAATCCATGGGACTAGAGCATACATAGTATTTATGAATATTTTTACTTTGTCAGCCTTGAAGTCTGTTTTAAGAGGCAAGGTAAAGCCATTGCTTTACATGGGGAAATTGAGATGTAAGTTATTTTTACCAATTCTTGTACTTTAAAGGGGCTGAAGACTGCCTCCTAGTGCAAAAGTAAGCAAAAGAAGACTGTTCGTGCCAGTATCAAGGGGCAGAAGGGCTGCTTAGGGTCATTGGTGCTGTATGGCACCATGAAAGCATCATAGACCTGAGCTTTTCCATTTCCCTTTGTGCTATCTCCATAAACCAGACTTCATCTACCATTCAGTATTTAAGTCTGACATCTTCATACTTCCTATCACAGTATGGGTGCTAGAGAAACTGTAGTGATTAATTTATTGGAGGTTTAAGAAGAGGAATGGAAAAATTCCTTATAAAGGAACCAGAATACTCAGTTGCCCCGAGAGTGAGAGCATGCCACTAGAAGATGAAGCTGCTATGTCAGCTTTCCTCCCTGTTAATCCTTTTCCTAGACTTATCTTTTTATTGCCTCAGGTGAATGGTGTCTGCTTATAAGGTCTGCAGTGATGTCCTGGGTACAATTTCTTTGGGCTCTTCACACACTTGGATTAATTCATTAGCAAATATTGTTCACTCTCGGTGACATAGAACAATACAGCTTTCCAAAATGGACCCCTACAGCAAACCTCCAGAGCAGAGTGGTGTGAGCATCTGGAATGAGCTGGAAAATGTGGTGAAAGAAACACCGACCTTGGCTTTCTGACCTTAGTGACAAATCTGTGTATGTTTTGTTTTTATACGTAACAATATGGCCTCTTTCAATGTATCGTGTAACGGCACCTTGGACAGCAGCTGCTTTTACCAAAACCAGCTCCTAATTTTTTCTCCAGTTTTTTAGTAGCAGAGACTAAGATAGACTGCTGATGTTTGTTATCTGATTCATTATGAAAATGAGATAGGATCCAGGAGTAGAACACATTCCCAAAGTACAGGGAAAGTTGAGATCCAGATTTTATAGAGCTGCTATGGTATAATACCTAAGAGTGTGAGCATTGAGCCAGGAGGCCCCAGTTCAGATTTTGAATTGGCTAGATAGTAAAAACAAGACACTGTAATTCAGCCTTAAACCTCTCCTCCCTATGCAGTAAGGGTAATACTGACCCTGCCTAACAAGGTTGCTGTACAGATTATGGGAAATAATGTAGCATTCTGAACTAAGGGTCTTTGTCATTATTATTTCTGAGGTCTACCTTTGTGGTGAGCCAACATACAGTATTCATGTGGGTAAAAAGTGGGTGTCTGGTTCAGCATTCAGCTGAGAACTAAACTTTTCTGGTTTTATTTAAAATGAGATGACAATAAAAAGCTGGCAAGGAAGTGCATGCGTTGTGGCAGGCTGTTCTATGGAAGGCCTCAGTGTGTACACACTGCCTTGCTCAGCACACAGATTCTTCTGCTTTTGCATTCTCTCTCTCTGTCTCCCTGTCTCATATACACACACGCAAGGGAAAAAGCAAAAAGCTTTCCCTCCCCTTATTCTCCTCCTTCCTTTCCTCTGGTGCCTCCCCCCCCCCCCCAAGCAAATCTTACTAAATATCAAAAACGGTAAATGGCTGCAAACTGGAGCTACCTCTGTCCTTTTTGCCTCTCCGCTTCTTCCATCAGCATGACACCTTCACAAGGTGGGGGGAGGAGGCCAGTGGTCCTCTGATATCAAGGATCAGCCTCTGGTGTGACCGGGGGTGGGGGTCTCTTTAGATAACTATTTTCAGCTCTTGTGGCACAGAATCTCTGGGTTTGTATCCTGTGCACAATTCTCCTGTGCTGCATTATTAGAAAAAGGACATAAAAGGCAAATCTAATAAAGTGAGCATTATTTAAAATCCTGCTTGTTGGAATCTGAACTTTCTACGGACAAGCTCTAAGTCCACAAATAACTCTTCCTCCGTCATCTCCCTTCATTTTACCCAGCTGTTTTTAAAGCAGCTTAGCCTAGAAATTATGTGCATAAAA
>NW_015173673.1:1510671-1533342 GCF_001447785.1 Gekko japonicus | reverse complement strand
TCTGGACACGTTGCCATCAGAAATTGCTTTGATGGGCATGCAGGAAGAGCCCGTGTTCTTTGATTTGGGGGCAGGGGGGTAATCTGTTCTATTCTTATTGACCCAAAATTATTTAGGCTCAGAGCAACTCTCCCAATTTGGAGCTGCCTCTACCCTAGAGAAAGGGCTGTACTTTCCCCATGGCTGGCACACCTTGTTTCCTTTAGCCTTCCTCACTTAACTTGAATTAGCCACAAGTGCTGCTTGTCCTGGAATCCTCACCTGCCACTCTGTTAATCAAACAGGTACCCAGTGGCTTGCCCAGTTAGGTTTTCCCTCAGAAGCTGCGTGTCACACAGAGAGTTCTGTCAGTGTCTGACAAAATCCACCCCCCCCCCGTGGCAATGGGTGCCCTCTGGATGAAAGAAGGTGGCAAAGGGCAACCGTAAGTGAAATCATTTCCCCAGCAGCCAGATGGTAAAGCAGAGATACTTACTGTTCCCTGGCTAGGATGGAGTCTTTTCAGACTTGCTGCCAAACCCTCTGGTGAGTATCCCAGTGATCCAGTGCAGGCAATTGGCCGGCAGACGGGCAAGCACTTGCAGGACGCCGCTCAGCATCAGCCCCCTTCTCCCTGCATGGTGCCGAGTTTCCGGAGCTGACAGAAGCACCGCAGAGGAGCAAAGGGGAGACGGCTGTGTGTAACCGAGACAGCGGTCCGCTGAATAATCGAGAAAGCACCAAGTGGGGAGGAGAGAGAAGGAGAGACTGAGCAGGGTGGAGTGACAGCTGGGGATACATCTGTGATGACAGCAGTACACACACGTACAAGAGCGCGCGCACACATAGAGACACACAATCACACAGTGTGAAGGAACTGACCCGGAGAAGCAGGCAGACTCGACTGTCAGTGCAGCTACATCCCCAGAGTACAGAAGGGGCTGGAAAACTCAGAATTAGCCTAATCTCCTCCTAGAGAAACAGCAAGTCCTTTTAACTCCCGTCAGCCCCTTTTGGAACAGACCCATTGAAGTCATGCAGGAGTAGATTAGCAGGAGAGGTTTCAGTGTCCTCTTTGTTATGAAGCAGTGGAGGGAGGTGGGGGGAGGCGGCCAGTGGTGCTCAATAAATCCACAATAAAAAAGCAAGGTATGTTTGCTGGTTTTCTCTGTGGGAGTGGGGGAAAGCACTGAGTAAGGGCAGTGAGCTAGAGAGGAAGCTGACTCTTTGGAAACCTGCAAGGTGGAAAGGGGGTGACACTGGCCCCATGCCAACGTCAGGCTGACACACCGGACTCTAGACAGAGAGTTAGCCACTACAATGGCTTGACATGGGCTGCTGTGAAGCATGGATGTATGCTCCGACAGTGCCTTCTTTTTCCTGAGATGAGAAGCAACTCAGAGATTGGTGGTGGTGGGCGTAGATGGCTAATCGCTCTCTTCATGGTTGCTTTGGATTTGGGGAGATTAATAAAGACGTTTGGGAATAAGCTTTAAATTCCGTGTTCACACAACGATGAGAACCAGCTTGGTGTGATGGTTAAGAGATTGGACTAGGATCACTGTGCCATGAAGCTCACTGGGTTATCCTTGGGCCAGTCACTCTCTCTCTCTCAGCTGAACCTACCTCACAGGGTTGTTGTGAGGATGCAGTGGAGGATGGGAGACCAGTGTATGCTGTCCTGAGCCCCTTGAAGGAAGAGTGGGATAAAAAGATACCAAATGTGTTATCCTGAGCAAGGTTACACTCAAATGGACTGTGCCTTTTCCCATGTAATGGGAAATGCTTCCCCATGTAAAATACTTCTTGCATGTAATAAAGCATCAGAGGGGGCAGCTCTATGCTAAGCTTTCCTTTCTGACATTCTCGCTTTAATGTATGGAGGATGTTTTAATGTGGGGAGCTTGGGAAAATGTGATCCCTCCCACACAGACCTCACACACCTGCAATGAATTTTAGTCTTCATTTTTTTCAGCTTCACCTTCTTTCCCGCTCTCCCCCACCCCTTTGGCATACTATGTTTGCCTTAGTTCCTTTTTATTATTTTTGAGTAAAATGGCAATTGGACATTCAATAACAGTCAAGCACTTGGGGAGGAGAGCAGATGGACACGGGCATATTTCAATTAAGAAAGAATGAAAACGATTGAAAGATTACTCTGAAAGAATGTTTGGTGTTTTTAAGCCAACTGTCATAACAGCATAATGAGGACAGGCATGTCATGAATTTGACAGAGCTGGAATTGAGAACGTGGACATAAAGAAAAGCACTGTCAAAGTGTAGTCCCAGGCCAGACAGGTATGATAGCTGGTACACCTTGCATATTTATTTCCTCATTTATTTTACCTAGTTCAGTTTTATCCTTCCCCTTACCAATGTGTGATATGAATAACAATAGATATAAACAAGACACACACAATCAAATCAAAACACACAATTAAAATTACCTTTGCCTACATACTGTTAAAAACCAATCCAAACCTGACGGTCATGCAGCACCTCCAGAAGAGTGTGCAGGCATGGACTTCACCAGGCTTGGGGAACGGGAGCTACAAATCGCAGAGTAGCCCATAAGAACATTTCTATAGGTCCATGCAGTTTAAACTTGGGATGTAGCTGATATAGTCCAGAAAGCATTCTCAGTTGATCTTTATGGCCATGATGGAACATGTGGGATCCAAGCTATTATGGACTATATGCAAAAACCAGCACTGATCACCCAGCCTTGACTTTTGTAAGGCCTCTGAAACCTGCTAGAACCTGCAGGTTTCATTTTCTTTTCTGATCTAGTTAAGAATCACATGGTAATGACTAGTGTACTGTAGTGTGTAAAAGGGTGAGGATATTTCCTGCTCAAATTTCACTTCAGTCATAAGCTTACTGTGTAGCCGTGGGCAAATGACTGTTCTCTCAGGCTCACCCCTTCTCTCAGCCCATTCACTCTGTGTCTGCTACAATATGGGGCTAGTAATACTGATCTCTCTCATACAACTATTGTAAGGATTTCTGAACCTTGAGACACTAAAGTACCCTATGTCATTGTTACATATTCTTCCCCTGGAAATCTTAGTGAGTAGCCTTATCTTCATCAACTGAACAGGACGAAATAAAGACAAGATGGGAACAATACACTGAAGAACTATACAGAAGAGATGAAAGAATGATAGATTCCTTCAAAGAAGAAACTTTTGAAGAAGAACCTACAGTTTAGAAAGTAAAGAGAAAGCTGTACTGAAAGCAACTGAAAGCAACAAATCACTAGGAGTAGATGGGATATCAATATAGCTATTCCAAGCCACAGAAACAAAGTCCATTAAAATCTTAACAAGAATATGCCCACAGATTGGAAAATATAACAGTGGCCTACAGACTGGAAATGCTCAATTTATGTTCCAGTTCCAAAAAAAGGAGACATCAAAGACTGCAGCAACTATAGGACCATTGCATTAATTTCTTATGAGATGATGCTCAGAATCTTACAACAGAGACTGTTACCATATAGGAAATGAGAATTGCTGATTGTTCAAGCTAGATTCAGAAAAGGAAGAGGCACTAAAGATCATATTGCAAATTTATGTTGGTTACTGGAGTGTATGAGAGAATTTCAGAAGAAAATCAGTTTTTGTTTCATAGATCATGGCAAAGCTTTTGACTGCATGGATCATGAAAAGCTATGGTTGGTTTTAAAGAAATGGGTGTGCCACAACATCTGATTGCTTTGAAGTTCAGCCAGTACTCTGGACAAGAGGCTACTGTTAGGACAGAATGTGAAGAAACAGAATGTTTTCTGATTGGCAAATGTATCAGACAGGGGTGTATTTTATCTCCCTATCTGTTAAATCTGTGTGCAGAACATATCATAAAGAAAGCTGGATTAGGTTCAGATGAAGGTGGAGTGAAAATTGGTGGAAAGAACCAAAAAATCAGAAGGAGTTTGAGACTGGGAAGGGTAGCCATGAAGGAACTAGAGAGATTCTTAAGTGTAGGGATGTGTCACTGGTGACCAAGATCAAGATAATTCGTGCCATAGTATTTCCCATTACTATGTATGGGTATGAAAGTTAGACAATGAAGAAAGCTGAGAGAAAGTTTATTCATTTAAAATGTGTTGCTGGAGGAGAGTTTCTAAAATGGATGTGCAGAATTTCAACAAAACCTCAGTGGAACTTCTTCAAGCATTCATATATTGTGCATAAGTCTCTGTCCCTCAGTGTTAAACAGTTTTAAAATAGTTGATTTATTAGATTAATAAATCTGCAATTTTATACATACTTAATTGGGAGTAAGTCACATTGAACTGAATGGGATTTACAGCATGCTGTGACTTTATAGACTAGCCTGGTCTCGTCAGATCTTGGAAGCTAAGCAGAATCGGCTCTGGTTAGTGCTTGCATGGGCAACCACTAAGGAAGTCCACAGTTGCTACGTAGAGACAGGCAGTGGCAACCTACCTCTGTTCATCTCTTGCTTTGTAAATCCTATGAGGTCGCCATAAATTGGCTGCAACTGGATGGCAATAACAACAATATAGGGCTGGGGGGTATGAAAGTTACCAACCAGCACAGTATAGCAGCTGGACTACAATCTGGGATTGTGGTCATGCACACTAAATAATCCACTTTCAATCCACTTTCAGTGCATTTTCCAACTGGATTGGACATCCAGGTTCGAATCCCCATTCATGTGTGACCTTAGGCCAGTCATGCTCTCTCAACCTAACCTACCTCAAAGGATTGTTGTTGTGAGAGTAAAATGGAGGCGGGCAGAATAATGTTGTAGCCACTTAGTAACGTTTATAATCCATATCCTTCCATATGTCTCTGTGCACCAACTACAGTCCTCAGGCAGCCATCTGTTGGCCTCCCCACCATTTAGGGTAGCCCATCTGGCATCAACCAGAGCCCAGGCCTTTTTTTATTATGGCTCTGGCTCTGTGGATTGGGCTCCCTGAAGAAGTGGGGGGCCCTCCCTAGAGATCTTCAGGTGGCACTGCAAGGCTTGCCTGTTTGCCGCAGCTTTTGAGGGGGTTTAAATGGCAGGCATCTTTTAAGAGAGGAAGGGGGAAGGATTGGGGGCTTGCTATTTTATTTTTGGTTTTAGCTGTGGGTGTTTTAACTGTTATCATAAGCTGCCTTGAACCAAGAGGAAAGATGGGGTATAAATGTTTTAATAAATATATAAAATAAATAGTCAAATACTTCCATTGTCTACTTTGGGATTTCTGTCAGTTACAATCTGGAGAAAATGATTGGTTAACTCGTATCGTAATTAGAGGTGATAATCAGAGGTGGTAATAAAATGTACACCTCCTAGAAGAAAGGAATCCCTTCCTTGTTACAGGTTACGTGTACTCCATCATGCCCCAGCTACCATATACAAAACCTGGGAGAGATGAAACACACTTTTCCAGGTGGCACAAATAACAGTTTAGGAGGCAATTCAGATCAGGAACATGGCAAGGGAGATTATTAAATTTTTCTCTTCTAGTGCTCCAATTGAATTCCTCCCATTTTATTTATTAACTTTCTACCCCACCCTCCCAGCCAAAAAAAAAAATAGAGACATCAGAAGCAGTGTTCCCTCTAAGCTGAGTTAGTGTGAGCTAGCTCACAGTTCTTTAGCCTCTGACTCACACATTTTTGTCGTAGCTCAGGAAGGAAGGCTCCAGAACAAACTAATTCATGCAGCAGCCAAATCGCTCGCTCACAACTTTAATGCCAGTAGCTCACAAAGTAGAATTTTTGCTCACAAGACTCCCCAGCTTAGAGGGAACATTGATCAGAAGACCTGCTTATGGATTTCCTACATCTCATGATCTAGTGTGGCTTGTTGTGCGACAGTTCTGACTGAGCTGAAGATACCCAATTATTTGTATATTAGTGTGCAGCCTCCATTGTGAGGGATGGATGGGTGTCTTCCTCACCATATGTTCCTGCAGAACACAGAGAAGGAGAAAGGGCAGGCTGTTCCCAACTGTATTTCTGCATAATTTAAAAGAGCCAGCTACAAATGTTACATGTATCCACCCAACACAATGTCAAGCACAGTGTCTGATATAATCTACCTGGTGGAACAAGCTCTCACTTGGGATCAGGGCCCTCTGGGATCTGTTACAATTCTGCATGGCCTGTAAAATGGAGCTATGCTGCTGGGCTTTCGGTTGAGGCATCGGACATCCATATCTATCGTGGCCTCCCTTGCTGACAGCACTGATTTTCTTAATCTAGCAAACCATCCAGTTGCGCCACTCTGAAACGCTTCCATCTGAGTTTTGTTATCAAGGCAAGTTTGCTCTGGTTTGCTTGGTTGATTTTAATGTGAATTTTATTGTTAAATTTTTATCTATTGCTATTTTAGTCACAATCCTTATGTGACTTTGTAACCCGTCCTAAGCTCGCTTGCGGGGAGGGCGGGATAGAAATCGAATTAATAAAGTAATAAATAAATGTCTGTGTGCAAATTGGACTCTGAGAAAGTGCCCCTTGGTTGGCCTTCAGCTGCCTTCTTTTTACCTTCATGCTTATATATACCCTTCTGTTGTTTTTTCTCCCACTCATCTACTGTCTTCTTATTTATGTCAATATGTTCCACATCAGCTCCTTGATAATGTTCAACTTTATCAGTACTGTTGTGTCTTGACCATCCGACAGATCATTACATTTGGTGGAAGCTTTTTGTGCTTTCTGTAGGA
The DNA here is from genome assembly GCF_001447785.1 of Gekko japonicus. Lineage (NCBI taxonomy): Eukaryota > Metazoa > Chordata > Lepidosauria > Squamata > Gekkonidae > Gekko > Gekko japonicus. Next base: position 1,526,672 of record NW_015173673.1, on the reverse strand, counting down.
TGCGCAGGAAATAGATTCTTTTGCCATGTTTTTCATTCCTTTTGAACAATCTGTCAGGATTTCAATGTCTCTTAGTGAAAACACGAGACTCTTAGTTACTCCCCGTGCTTCCAAGGTTAGCAGTCCTGGGGTTAACTGCTCAACAGGCTTGTGAAAGCTGCATGTTCTGACTAATGCTCGTTCCCAGTGATACAATCCGGCTGCGATAAGGGGAATGATTCTCACTTGAGTTAGTTTCAAAGGACAACACGGAATTTACTCCCATGTACAAAGGCACATTGCCTTCCAGAGCGAATCAACAAACTACCCCATTTATAGCCTGTAATATTCCTCCATCTAATAGGATCAGAAGAGTATTAGTCATAAGTCTTTTCCAAATAGTGTGGTTTTATATGGGCAATGTTTACAAGTTAATAAAATGGGGGCGGGGGGTGTTGATTGCAGCATCCAGGGATGAGAAATACATGCAAACACTTTGCTATAAGTGGTGCAGTTTTCAGTTTGGTTGTGTGAATGTGTCAAGTACTGATTGGCTGGTGTTTGTCAAGCCATTGGTAATAAATGACACACTCACCCCTTCCCGTGTCATTTTGTACTCTATTTTCAAAATGGCAACTGTTTTTTTTAAGCTAACTGCTCCCAGATGTGCTGCTGAAAGAGGAATATTAATCACTTCTAAAATTTAGTAACAAAACTCTGCCCCCTTTGTAACTGCTCTTCATTTCAGATTTTTTTTCATTTTATCATAAGTTGTGTACTCCGTCACTTTCATGCTTGTACACACATATCTTTTGTACATTTTTTAAGAGAGCGATGGCTAGAAGTGGCACGAGTTGCCTTCCCAGCAGTAGGGCTATCCCCACCGTCAAGAAGACTACTCACTTCCCCCAGTTATTTCCCATGGAAACAAGGTAGAGCAGGAGACTCCAGGGTGGTGACCATGGGTGTCATGGCCCCCACCAATACCTTTTCTGGTGCCGCCATGTGTTTTTAGAGTGGGCAGGGCTAGGTGGGGCTTCGGCCCAGCATGGCTTATGATTGGCTGTGTGGATTAAAAGGCATCCTGTAAAACAGAGTTTCCGCCAGAAATGTTGAAGAGTTACTATTAAAGTTGTTTATTACCTTAATTCTTGATATTCTGTAATTGGCTCCACCTACTGTAGCAGCCATTTTGTGATTGGACCCACCACGTGTCAGAATTCCAATGGTGCTCACAGGCTCAAAAACAGTGGGGACCCTGAAGTAGAGCATTATAATGAGCAGGATCTTGCCGAAAAGGATGTCAACACTCAGACTGAAATCTGCCCAGGAGATACATGGAATTGGCACTAAAACAAATGCCTCGACCACCACAGCCCTTTGCTTCTAGTGCAAGTGCACAGGGTGGAAGAGAGGGAATGATTGAGCCCCTCCTGCCACCATGCTTGGGAGCTGATTTAGTCCCTCCGCTATTTTTAGGGTAACTGCTGGGTCACGCATTAAATGCAACTCACATTTAACAACTTTTCTAATCAGATCCTGGCTTTTATTGTCTTGAAAGGCTCTGCACTGCCATCCCCAGAGTAACTCAACTAGTACTTAGCCTAAAGCACCAGTTCAGAATGCAGTTCCATTTTTCTTCTCCCACGACATCTGGAGAACTTAGATCCAGATGGATCTTGTGTCTTCTCCGGCTGTTCGTGCTCACAAGTTCAGGGAGAAAGCAGCTGTAGGAAATAACTCCCTTCCCCATTTCATGGACGTCAGAGTCATTTTATAATAAAGATACTGTGAGATGTACCAGCAAGAGAAAGCTGACATGAAGGACACTGACACCATGGCTCCGAAAGCCGAAATGATGTACTGTGCCCTTGATGGCAGCTGCCAGGTTCAATGGACAAAACTAAGTCTGCTCTGTGGTTTTGCACTGCTTCAAAACTGAATGCCGGCATCCATTTCAAGAATTAATAGGCTAGTGTACGGCTTTGAAGGATTGCCTACTTACCTTCGGACTTGTGTTTCACTTAATTTCTTCTCCTGGGAACTGGTCCCGTGTGCCCCTGCCTTCAGGCTGAAGGAAGGGAGTTTCAGGCAACAGCAGCGCTGGACTTCCCTTCCCACAGTCCTTTGCCAAACTTAAGCATAAGGCACCAGGCAAAAATCTCTCACGCCCCCAGGGTATTTTGCTGAATTCTGTTTTTCCTCCTTCACCCTGTTTGCTTCTATATAGTTTTCCGCCTGGCTTTAGGGTTAGATTTTAATGAAATTGTTCTAAAATCTTTTTTCCTGCTTTATACACATCTCTATGTATTTCTTTATGACTGTCTTTATTACCTGCTGCCGTCAAAATGTTTTTATCTTTTTATGCTGGGCCTTTTTGGTTTTAGTGACATGTGCTTTAATAATTTTGTTGTGAGTGATAAACATTTTTAGCATAGAGATCAGGATATGGAATGGATATTTGAAATAAGTAAACAATGGTAAGAGACTGCGATATGAACCAAGATTTCCCTGTTTCCAATCTTGACTGTCTTATTAACCCAAAAGGTTTAGTCAAACAATTCTCTCAGTTCCCCTCCCCCTCCATCTAATGGTGGCACTAGGATGCATGTAAAATAGTCAGCATATGAAACTACCATATATTTGCATCAGACCATTGGAAAGAGGTACTTTTCTCCCTTTCTCACAATACAAGAACTCGTGGGCACTCCATGAAATTGCTGAGCGGTCGGGTTAGAACGGATAAAAGGAAGTACTTCTTCACCCAAAGAGTGATTAACACTGCCACAGGAAGTGGTGGCGGCTACAAGCATGGACGGCTTCAAAAGGGAATTAGATAAGCATATGGAGCAGAGGTCCATCAGTGGCTATTAGCCACAAGGTATATATTAGCCACAAGGTATAGATAGGGGCTCTTGTCTTCTTGGTGCTTGGGGGGAGTCAACAGTGGGAGGGCTTCTAATGTCCTGGCCCCACTGGTGGACCTCCTGATGGCACCTGGTATTTCTGGCCACTGTGTGATACAGAGTGTTGGACTGGATGGGCCTTTGGCCTGATCCAACATTGGCATCTCTTATGTTCTTATGTTCTTATTGGTTCATGCAGCTCAGAACTACCCTTAGTAGTTATGCTCCAAGGTCTTTTCCAGCCAAGCTACGAGATTTTTCAACCAGAAATTCAGGAATTGGAACTGGGACTTTTTGAATGCAAAGTCTTTGAGCTAAGGTGAAGCGAATCCAAGGAGGGCTGTGTCTTACTTTGTAAGCATTCTCAAACATTTATGTAGTCACAAAGCGGATTTGCTCAGCAGTTGGTCACACTGATTCCAAAGGATCCTATGTTTGCACAAGGGAAGGGCATGAGCAATGGCTGATCTTTCCCCACCATCCCCTCCCACTGCAGCCTTCTGTGACCCAAGCACTGCTGGGGAGTGTGGGATCCTGGGGGATAAAAACCTACCAATCATAGGGAGGCTGCAGTGAAGAGGGGGAATTTTTACTCCTCTCTACATGCCCTCCCTTTGCATGGTGTTTTTTTTTTAATCCACAGGCTCCTATCCACAGAGGGTTTTTGTGGGAATGAGGTGAAGAAAAATCTGTCATTACAAGTACCTTACCCTCATTAGCCATAGGATCCAACCCAGTAATATTTGCATATAAAAAAGTAAGATTAGGATTGAAGACTTCATTAAAATACTAATATAAGATGCTGTTTATGGGAGGGAGGAGTTATGGCTCAGTGGTAGAGTATCTGCTTGGCATGCAGAAGGTCCCAGGTTCAGTCTCTGGCACCTCCAGTTAAAAAGGACCAGGAAGTAGGTAACGTGAAAAACCTCTGCCTGAAGTTCTGAAGAGCTGCTACCAGTGTGAGTTAGGGTTGCCAGGTCCTTACAAGTCCCCAACAGGGGATTTGGGGTGGCATTCCGGGGGGGCAGGGACAGCCCCAACATGATGACATCACGCAGAAGTGACATCATCACATTGGGGAATGGTGCCTGTGCTCCAAGCTGTGGATTCATGGCTTAGATTGCACACACACACCCAGTTCTTCCCCAAAGCATTTAAAGGGATCCTTTAAATGAAGAGAAGAGATTGGATTTATACCCCGCCCTTCACTTGGATTCTCAGAGCAGCTTACAAACTCCTTTCCCTTCCCCTCCCCACAACAGACACCCTGTGAGGTGGGTGGGGCTGAGAGAGCTCTGACACAAACTGTTCTTTCAGGAACAGCTGTGCCAGAGCTTGTGACTGACCCACGGTCACATCAGCAGGTGTAAGTGGAGGAGTGGGGAATCAAACCCGGTTCTCCCAGATTAGAGTCCGCACACTTAGCCACTACACCAAACTGGCTCTCTATGCTTTGGGGAACAACCTGGGGGGTGGTGTGTGCCCCTCTCCCTCCCTCCTGCAAGATTTATTTAAAGGGCCCTCCAGCTAACTGGTGGCGGATTGGAGCCCCTAAAATGGGGGGAACCCCTGCCAGGACCTGGGGGATGACAACCCTAGTGTGAGTAGACAATACTGACTCTGATGGGCCAATGGTCTGTTTCAGTATAAGGCAGCTTCATGTGATGTGAGGGTTAGTTGTACTCTAGATGCTGTGAAAAAAACAGGCCTTTTGTAAATACAGAACTAGAATGGCAAGTTTATTTAATTTGTCTTTTAGAATTAGGTCTTATACAGATGAATAGGTTTGTCTTTAACATCTGCATAATAGAAATTCACAATATGTTTTCTCTGGAAAGAGGTAAGATCAGCTAGGAAGGGGTGATTTTTCCCTCAGGAGGAGAAAGAATTAAGAAAGTCTCTCCCCCTCCTGAAGCCGTTCTGGCCCTTGAAATCACAGTCCAGTGCCTGCATTTTATAAACCAAAAGAACCACATGAAGAGAATCACAGAACTACATGTAACGCGTAGTTCTGCCCTTTGAAGGCAGGCTACTAGTACAGTTATCTGAAGCGAGGGAACGGCATCTTGAATGGCGACAGCAGTGGCCAAACCATTCCTTGGAATCTCGGTTTTGAGATATTATTTGGCAGCAGCTAGGCTGCCCTCAGGCATAGAGAAAAATGTCCTGTTCTTTTAATAGAGGCTTAGTGTGTGTAAATGGGAGGTCAGTAATATCACCTGGTAAATAATATCCCATTAAGCTGGCAATACTAGCAGCCGCTGACACTCTCCCCTCCAGCTCTGTTCCTTTTTGCTTTAAACTCCTCCATGATTCTTTCTTCCTTTCTTCCCCTCCTTAGGCAGCAGAATGCATCAAGCTTCATGAGAATCTGATTTGGCCCCTTTGCTGACATACCACACAGAACTTGTTGCTTGAATGCAGGCAGTGCCTGGAAGGAGCCATTCTGACAAGCTGGAACTGAAGCAGAATGCCCAGAGCCATTTATTTGTCCATGTCCCGTTTTGTACGTTCTGCCTGAGTTCCTGCCAGCAACCCATAGGAGTAGTATGGCAGGAAATTGAACTGTGCTCTTAGGAGCTGGGGGTGGGGGAGGGGACAGGTTTCCAAGAGGTTATTTGCTTACCCTTGCCCCTCCCCCAGGTGACACTGCCTAAATCCCCACTAAATGGGATAATGATACTATAACCTACCTTCTAGGACTGCTGTAAGGATTATTAAGATAAATGTGTGCAAAGCACTTTGAACTCTTGAAAGTGCTAAGTACTATATGTTCTTATGAAGAAGCATCCTCATGACTTGATACGAAAAGACTATTGATCCAAAGAAGTTTTCCAGGGCTTTATTCTCCTTTAATTTAGATTCATTAAATCTGTCCTGCCTAGCTACATTGTGTTATAGTGTTAAGGTAGTACTGTTCAGTCCTCAAGTTTATTAAAAGTTTCCAGTAAGACCCTGTATGGAATAAGATTGGAAGCATGGTTTTCCTGTTCTCAAGACCTGAGGATAGAGAGGTTACTGCTTACAAACACTCATCCCCTTCTCCTTCTACCTCTTTTAAATAGGTTTTGCAGGGTTTGTCTATTGTTTGTCAAGCCTTTTTTGACCAGAGGCATCCGTGACAGGAAAAAAGAATTGCGGGTACAACCTGAGAAGCAGCGTTTCTCTCAGGCGGTTTCCAGCTCTCTTAAAAATCACTGCCTGTCTTCAGTCGAAGATTCCTATTGAATCATCATTATAGCAAAATGCTTTTATAATCTACCACCCAAAGGGGAAGTGTTTTGGCAGCCTGTTGTATCTTGGTAGTGTTTAGTGGGAGGTGGGTGTCAGTATTTCAGCACAGCAGTTGATGCTTCCTTTTCCATCACCTTGTTAAACCGCTGACTCTCACGTTATGGTCTGACTCAGCACTTACCTGTCGTTTACACTTGGAAATGGTGTGATTTCTTCTGGTGGCTTCATGCAAATATCTCTTATTTGTCCCTAACATGTATCTGTACTTTCCTCTCCAATCCTTCCCCTCGCTTTGTTTTCCCATAGCTGTAGGTGTGCTAATTAAGCTGGAATTACTCCAAAACAAGTTGTGGACAGCTACACAGCAGGTGAGAATGGTAATATTTATGCTGATATACTGTGGGAAAACAGAAGGGTCACTCTCCTTTGGCTGTTCTCATATAAAGTACGTTGATAATAATACACAAAGAAGGAGCTTGGACCGCTGATATTTTCCTTTGCACATTTTCACAGAACCTTTGTGAAATTTGTATTAAACAGATTTGTGCAATAGATTAGTTTTTAAATTACACATTTTGCTAATCCTTTGATAACGCTAATGCTGCATCAACTGCCAGTCAGTTCTTGGAACGTCATGTTAACAGCCACAAGCTTGGCATGGCATTAAATCCAATGAAGCTGACAAATTTAATTGCAGAATTATGTCTGTACCAATTCAGGCATTCAAAATCCTCTTCAGTTTCAGGCAGAATGCCTACCTGTTCCTCTTTGCCATCCCGATTGCAGACCGTTCCATTTAAATTGCCTCCATTTAATCCAGCTTCATTCTGTCCCAAAATTTTCATTAAGCTCAGTTCGAAAGATTCTTGTTAAGACAATCCAGTACAATCCAGTGTATTCTGGACCAATCTCTGTTTTGCTGGTTAGGTTTAGAACTTAATGCCTCTAGCACTTACCTTTACTTTGTTTACATTAAGATACTGAAAAGTAATTACACTCCAAACAGTAAGAGAGAAGTTTTTGTTGCACAAGTAAACAAGCTGTAAATATACAGGCTGAAATAAAAATTTGGAAGCAGCAAAACTGACAAAAATGGATGGAACAGTTTTGAGAGGCAAGTCTAATACTGAATACGTTAGAGTTACTCAGCATAATCCATTAAAAGTGACTTGGATTTGATGATTATCAACTCTTCCAAGACTTGCTTTTGGCTAGTAGGCTAATGCAATTTGCAGTAAGAATTGCCCAACATTAAAATAGATAGCTTAATCAGTAAAAATAATGAATATATTTAGGTATATACTATGCAACATAACATGTGAAATTAAGGGAAAAAAGATATTTATGTAACCTATATGAAAAAATATCCAGACAATCACAATGTATTCTTAATATATTTTAGTTTTTGCTAGATAGTCCTGCAAGTTCTGGTTTAAAACTTATAGTATACAAGATGATAAACAGTGGCCCTCTGAAGTTGTCTTATACGAAGGTATTTATTTTTCATTTTACTCCTTGGTACTCAATATACTAATGGACATTTTCTCTCTTCTCATTTGCCTTCTGGATGCTGCTTGTCTACATTCCCATTTATCATCTCCCAGCCCAATGACACCGATGTAAGTTAACAGTAGTTTTGAAGACCATGACATTTCCCAGAATTCCTTGCCTGTACTTCATGAAGCATTGGTAGTCATGTGTCGTTTGTTTTGCCGCTTGGCTCCTGAGTGTTGTATTGCGTACATTTCTGTGTAGATTGAGCGGGTAAAGCAGAACAAGTTACAGAGGACTGGATCATGCAAGCCAAAGAAGGGGACTTGGATAATGGAGGAAGGCATAGGATTCAGAAACAGGTCAAAGTCTGAGGTAGTGTCTAGGGTTCCTGGAGGGAAAAATGTCCTGTCCCTTTAACAGAAGCTTATTGGACTATTGTTGATCAGGTGATGTTATTTATCTCTAGGCCATGTAAAGGTTCAGTTGCCCATTTCCACAGGTTAAGCCTCTACTAAAAGGAAAGGTAATTTTTCTTCGAGCCTGTTGACAGTCCTTTGTAGCTTCTAGTAAATTTCTCTGAGACTTAATCCTCTGGCATGTGCCTTTATTCAGAGGGAAACAGAATAATATCTAATCTCAGTTGATCACATTACACCAACATGAAACAGCCTTTATATTGCGAAATAGATCCTTTTGTCTGTGTGACAAATATGATACATCACCTGGTACAAAGCCAGTCAGAAGCATATTTTGGTGTTTCTGCAGCCCACCAAGAATGTTAATAAATATGCAGATGGGCACAGGAAGAGTAAATAGGCTAGTGATTATCACAATCAGTTCTCATTTCCAGGAAATATTTGCATTCCTGTTTGACAAGATAGTACAGCTTAATCAAAGAAACGGGATACAGTAGGTGCTAAGTGATTTGAATCTACATCTCAAATTAGCTGTCTGGGTTACATAACTTCTTGGCCTAATGCACTATGACAAGGCAATAAGCGAACTTACAGCCAAGATGACAGCTTGGTTAATGAAATACAAATCAAGCAAATCTCTCTATCTAACAGAAGCATATTGTAATCTCTATGCCATGGCAAAGACCTCCTTTTTCGATTTAAAAGAGGTCTAAACGGAAGTGCTAGTTCTCCCCTCACATGAACTGCTTCCATACACACTTGGAGATCATTTACTGACTCTGATTTATATAATATTGCCAAGACCCCACTTGTCATTTTTTGTCATGCCTTCTGTAACATAAATAGGGAAACACCGCTGGAATTTGGCTTCCTGTAGGAAGGTGAACGTGTTAGGGAAGCCATCTACATTTTCCTTCTTGTTTTAAGTGGATGAAGAGGAAGAATATAGACCTGCCCTTTTACCCCCTGATCATTTTAACTTGGGCAGCTACATTCTTTCCTGCTTGCTGGTTTAATTACCAGTGGCTATCCTTTTAATGATAGTCTTCTCTAAGCCCTTTGAGCTGGCCACAGAATAGTCTTGGGTAACTTTCCCTTTCTGCCTGGTATGTGTTCTGGGTGAAAAACATCTGAACAATAACGTGGGTGATCCACTGCAGGGAGCAGTCTAAATTCTTCGTTTACCGTAGATCTTAAATTAAGGAAATGATAATATCTTGTCATTTTTTCCCTCTTTGCATATCAGATATTACCAGCCCTTTACTTTAAAAAAAAAAAAAGCATAGCAAAAGAGACAAAGAGAAAAACCTGTGGTAGTAGCCACAGAATGCAGGATAATAATGAAAGCCATGAGCATTGGCAGGATTTTCTTACTCATCATTTAACCCTTCACATCCTGTTCGGTTCAGTGCTGTGATACACATCAACTTGGGTTTACTGTAAATTTCCAGCTAAAGTAAATGGACAGTGCCTGAGGCCACAGTACACTGTTCATATATCATTTGTCAAATGTTGACAGGAAGTAAAAGGCAGCCAATGCTATTACTGTTTTTTCTCTACTGTGTAGTAAATCTTTCCTTTTAATAACAGGGGGAATCTGCTTCTGCTATGGTTACCTTTACTAAAAATTGCTTTGACACTATGAATATCCCTTAGTTCACATTCATCACACTAGCTCTTTGGCCAACAGATACAATAATTGTTCAAGCAGTAATCCCAGATGCATGTTTTCTGTGCATTTGTATACACGAGTCTCAGTCTGAAGATGAAATTACGGAAAAGACATAGTTGAATCTAGAACTGTGGAGAGCCATCATTTCACTAATGTGGGAAGCGGGTTCACCTTATCTAAGATGAAGACTATGTTCTCTTGAACAGTTTTTCATTTTAACGAAGGGGGAGGGATGAGTGTTACACCAAAGCGAGCTCCTCTGACTTTTAACGCTCTGCAAGTTAAACAGGGTTCCGTGCGCCTTGGTGTTTAGTCATGCCGGCCACATGACCATGGAAACATCTTCGGACAGTGCTGGCTCTTCGGCTTTGAAACGGAGATGAGCACCGCAACCCTAGAGTCGGATTCGAGTGGCTTTCGAGCAAGGGAACCTTTAAGTTATTTGCTAATTTTACTATCTTATTTTCATTTTAGCGTACCCTTAACAGTCTAACTCTTGTTCTGTTGTCTTTGAGAGTCGAATTAAGAAAAGGAGCAGGCATATGGATTTATTTACATGTCCCAGCTTATTTTTTATTTATTTTTATTTATTTATTTTGGGGGTTTTATTCTGCCCTCCCCAAACGGGCTCAGGGCAGATCGCAACAAATCAAGTCAAAGACTTGTTACACTAAAATCACATTAAAATCATAAAAACAATAAATAAAATTGATAGTAGCAATATAAATCTATTGGGGCCATAAGGTGGAATCAGATGGGCCCTTTCAGCAGGTTGGGAACTAAGGCAGGGAGGCCAACTGAGATGGATGCCTGACGCCTCAACTGAAGGCCTGGCGGAACAGTTCTGTTTTGCAGGCCCTGATCTCCAAGGGGAGCTGATTCTACCAGGCTGGGGCCAGTGCTTTTTCTGGCCCTGGTCGAGGCTAAGTGGACGTCCTTTGGGCCGGGGGTAACCAGTAAATGTTGGTCCTGCGAGCACAAGGCTCTTCAGGGCACATATGGGAAGAGGTGGTCCTTCAGATATTTCGGTCCCGGGCCGCGTAAGGCTTTGAAGGTTAATAAAGTTGAAATGTTTGCCTATGTGACTGTTACCAAAATAAACTGGTTCTTCCTAGAGGGTCTCTGCCCACCAGAGAAAAGGCTACTTCTTTTAGAATAAGATGAGCCAAGGAGACGTTTGAGATACCCTCACATTAATTCTCCTAATATGATTTGTTCACCTGCATGAGATGTATGAGCGGTGGAGCAAAAACAGATCCATCCTTGAATAATGCCTGCAGATGTACCTCATGTTCTTCATACGAATGGAAAGTAAAGTAAGATATTCTTTGACTCTTTCTTCCCATTCCAGTGCAGTGGTGTGGAAGGTCTGTGTCCCTTGAACTGTCAGGATGATGTAAGTTACCAGGATCTCTTTACTGGGTTTAGATATATACTCTGATATTCCAGGGTTCCTTCATGTAACATTGCCTTCATTCAGTTATCACTGTAAAATCCGTATGAGATAGGATTGGTTATACTTACATTGATGGGGGGGGGGTTGCTTGTTTTGATTACTTTTTTAAAAAGATGAGAGAAGTAATGCTAAGAGATAGTGATCCCAAGGCAACTCCATGAATATTTTGTTTGAGCTGGAACCTAAACCTAGGTCCAACCCTCTTGACAAGATGCCCCAGAATTCATGTTTGAAGTGCCTGAAGGCAATTGGAAATGGCAGACCGGCAGTAACCATCTCTGGGGTCTGCATGAGGCTTGGAAGGAATCTCATTCATAGTTTTTGAATTGATTCAAAAGTCCTAGTGAGTTACAGCACCCCCTTTGCCCCAAATGTGAAATGAACAAAAGGAATTTAGTTTGACTTCTTTATCTTTCATAAGAACATTTTGAGAGACAGTGATATGAGTAATTAGGAGGACGCAGGTGACCCTGTGAATACTCTTTGCCTTTCTTTACTTTGAAGTTACTTACATATTTGCAGTAACACACCATTGTACTTTGTCCCAATGATGCTACAGAGAACACCAGTCCCACAGGAGTACAATGAAAACATTGCTCACCTGTTAAAGGTTTCAGGAAGATTGTAAACAGAAGCACAAAATGGCAGAATCTTCCAGCAGACCCAGGGTGCAAGGGGGAGCATTGCAAAGGGGATAGACTCCTCTGGCTGCAGGCCTCCAATGTATTGGTTCATATTTCCTAAGCTGCACCTGCTTAACCCTTGATCTGAAGGCCAGTGCCTTACAGGTAGCCTATTTGCCTTTTAGTAATTCTGCGTTCATGGTTATTAATGAATTTGTCATCATTAAAATCTACATATTAAACAATATAATACTTTTATTATGTTGATATTTACTGTACTTAAATATGCAGTGTTGTCTACCAACAGTATTAGGGAGGGTTCAGGAGGAGGATCCCAAGACTGTTCTTTGCCAGGCCTTGAGTTACCTCTCCGTAGCCCTGATCAGGCCACTGGCAAAAATGGGAACATAACTGGAGAGTCTCCCTGTGTAGTATAGAGACCTGCATGCTAGGCAATTTTATCCTTAATAAAGCTGAAATCCCCATCCTAAATCTTGCATCTTTTTCTTTTGCATATTGCCTTAACAAAGCTGAAATCCCTGTCCTAAATCTTGCATCTTTTTCTTTTGCATCAGACTCTGAACTGCTTCCTTATTGACAACAATGGGTTCATTCTTGTTTCCAAGGTCTCCAAACAGGTAGGAATTACTGAATGAATGAACTAAGCACAGAGTTGTTTGTACAGCAGGCATGGGAAAGGAAGCAAAGCTGGGGTCCGCAGCTTTTGAAAAATAAGTTTACATGAGGGCACTTCATGTTATTCCAGAAGTACAGTGGATGCATGCCCCCAACCACATTTAGTCCTTGTGCAACCTGCAGACTTAGTTAGGAACCAGTAAGTCAGGGTCTTAGGGGCTGCAATGACTCAGACGTTAAGACGCTGAGCTGCAGACTGGAAGGTCTGTAGTTTGGCCGTTCAAGACCCTAGTGTTGCGTGACGGAGAGCTCACATCTCTGGCCCCAGCTCCTGCCAACCTAGCAGTTCAAAAGAAAGAAATTGCAAGTGGATAAATAGGTACTGCTTTGGTGGAAATGTAACAGCATTCGATGTGCCTTGGCGTTTAGTCATGCTGGCCACATGACCACGGAAACGTCTCTGGACAGCGTTGACTCTTCATCTTGGAAACGGAGATGAGCACTGCCCCCTAGAGTCGGATTTGACTCGCTTTCGAGCAAGGGAAACCTTTACCTTGCTTAAGTCAGGGTCTTGCAAGGGCAAGGAGTTGCGAAGCTAAATGACTGTCCCACAGAGAAAATGACAGCAGACATATTTACCAAATTGCTTCCAAGAGACAAATACCAAGGCCTGCGGGACAACCTGAACATTGTGAACCTCGATGGCATACAGAGTTGAGAGGGAGTGTTAGAGTGAGCGACTCAGCATTGCCTGGACATTGGGGGGGGGCGCACTACATCAGGTGTGTATAAGTGTTTTCTCCTTGACTGGGATGCCTCTCTTTGTCTTAACCTTTGTCTTAACCCCTCCTCTCTTGCTTTGTCTTCTCACTCGCTTCACATGGCCTTCCATGGAGGCACATGTCTCCTATAGAGACAATGCCCTCATACTCCTACATGCATGATGCTGGACAAGCTGGTCATTTGTGATAGGGAAAGTACTCTTCTTTCTCTTCTTTTGACTGCAGCCTGAATATGAACTGGATCTACTTGAATACATGTAAATTTACCTTTTTTGCAATATACTTCGTGGGAGATTTATTTACTGCAGTCAGTATCATGCTTCTATGACTGGGCAAATTCTGTTATATTGACCAAATATCCCAATACTATGCGCAGAGTTGTTTGTATACTCTTTAAAAATAAGTTTACATGAGGACACTTCATGTTCTTCCAGAAGTACAGTAGATGCATGCCCCAACCACGTTTTAGTCCTTGTGCAACCTGCAGACTGCCAAAGATTATTCTATTGCTGTATTTGTGATTTGCTTTGCTACAAGAAGCTTGGGATCATTTTGTAGCCTCACTGCAACCTGACGAGTTAGCTCAAGCGGAGAGTTGGTGATGCCCAAGGCCACACAGTGGGCTTATATAGATGAGCAGGAATTTGTAATCAGGTATTCCATGTTTAAGATTAGCACTCTAACTTGTGTATCACAGTAGCACAATATCTAGGCCACAAGCAATGCATAGGGGTCCCTCATAATTGTTAATGCTATAGTTAGGCAATACCCAATAAACACCTGCTAAATTTGTACAACCTCAGTTTGCAAGGCAGTTACGTACGGTAGCATCAGAAGAACTATCTGGAGGAAAAACTACAATTTCCAGATAGAATATATTTTTATATGACAAGTATACAGCATAGCTTTGTGCCAGACTTTTTAGTCTCCCCCCACCCCATTTCATTTGGGGAGTAAAAAAAACCTGCTAAATGCTTAACCATTAAAATCAATGGGAGTTAAAAGTGCTTCAAGTATTATTTATTTATTCAGTTTATACCCCGTCCTCCTCACCGAGGCAGGCTCAGGGCGGCTTACATAAAATTCATATAAATACTCTTAAAAAGCAGTCACAAATAACATAACATTTATTTTAGACAAGATCAAGAGTTCCCAACATTTTTGAGCCTTCAGGCACCATCAGAATCTTGGCAAAGTGTTGTGGGCAGTACCCCAATATGGGTGACCCAAGAGGTGGTGCCAACTACCAAATAAAAGAGAGTGAGAGTTATGCATAACTCTGATAGCAGCTCTTCAGCATGAGAGCCAACATGGTATAGTGGTTATAAGGTTGCCAGGGTGGGCCTGGCAACCAATAGAAGATAGAGGGATGGTCACATGGGGGTAGCTATCAGCAATGATGTGGCACCATGTTTGGGAAAAACATGGAAGTGAGGAATCACTGGAAACTCTATGGTCAAATTATAGAATTTTTGGCAGTTCCAAGAAAGGACTGGTGTCGCTTTCAGGTTCTCCCCAGGAAGTGCTGTCATACAGTTGGCTTTTTTTTCTCTCGCGCACTGCTGCTCTGAGTGGCAGTGGGAAATGAGAGGCAGGAGCAGGAAACCCCCCCCACACACACACACACTGGGGAACTGGAAGTCCTAAAGGGTTAGAATGTCAGACTAGGATCTGGGACACCCAGGTTCAAATCTCAGTCTGCTATGGAAGGTTGCTGGGTGACCTTGAGCCAGTTACACACTAACAGGCTAACTTACCTCTAAAGTTCACCACCACTGAAAAAGCTCTATTTCTGGTTGCCACATGCCTTAGCTCTGCAGTTTGGGACATAGAGACCAGGTCATGGATGGGGAATGTTAAGTAGGGATGAGCACGAACCAGGAAAATGGAGGTTCACTCATGGTTCATGGGGTCACACAAACCTTCATGAGCCTCCCTGTTTACCGAACTGGTTCATTTTGTGAGGTTTGTGATACGGTAAGGGGGCCTCCCCAAGGCCAGCAGAATGGAAGGGGGGAGATCTCCATTCCTTGTGTTCTCTTTAAATGCCCTGTGCGAGTGGAGGCAAATGCACCCCCACATAACATGTATGCTTGGGAATTATGTGGCTGAAAAAGTTTGGCTCCTGGGCCCTGGATAGTTACCCTATAGCTTGCCATCTGACCTTCTCCCAGCTCCTGTGACTCTTAGCTGGATTATCCTACAAACAAATTACTGCTGCTTCTTATTCATAACTTTGTTTAAACTGAAATTCTCACCCACACTGACCCCCTTGTCACTGGAATCCATTCTTTGTTTCCTGGCCTTTCTTTCCTGTAGTAGTACCACTCCCTCCATCCCCTGTGCAGTGTGCACACAATGAAGCAGTGCTGGAAAAGGAAATTCCCTTCCATCTGCTTACTGTCCTAAATAGGATAGTTTTGATGGATAGGTAATCTTTCGGACGCTTGCCTTGTTTTGGTTGCCCCTTTCATCTTTTTACCTAAGCCTCCAAGTTTTCTTTTCTGTGTAGACATCAAAACCCTGGTCTTTATGAACGTTTGTATTAAAACAAAATGTTCTACTGTTTGGTGTAGTGGTTAAGTGCGTGGACTCTAATCTGGGAGAACCGGGTTTGATTCCCCACTCCTCCACTTGCACCTGGCTGGATGACCTTAGGCAAGCCGTAGCCCTGATAAGAGCTGTTCTTGAAAAAGAGCAGTTTCTGTCAAGAGCTCTCTCAGCCCCACCTACCTCACAGGGTGTCTCTTGTGGGGAGGGGAAGGGAAAGGAGTTTGTAAGCCGCTCTGAGACACCTTTGGAT
>NW_015173673.1:1464180-1510489 GCF_001447785.1 Gekko japonicus | reverse complement strand
ACCGCCGCGTTGGAAAGACCTTTTTCTTCGTCGGTCTGATCGGTTTGCGTGTTTTGGCTTTTTGCCTCACGGCTCTTTGGATTTTTTCCTCAGTTTATTCCTTTTCTTCGTTCTTTCAAAAAAAAAAAAATTTTTTTTTTAACCTTTTATTTTCTCCTGAGGGGGAGGTTGCCGCTTTACCTCAGTCGGGCCTTCGGGCTACCCCCCCCCTCTTTCTTCTTCATTTTGGTTTTTATGGAGAAGAAGTGGGGCTTTTTTAATAGGTGCAAGGGTTGCGGTAGTAAACTTGCTCCTCCTGACCGTCATACCCTTTGCATACTTTGTCTCGGAGAGTCTCATCGACCCAAATCCTGTCGCCACTGTGCTCGCTTTTCAAACCAGACCCGAAAAAACTGAGCTGCGCGCCTTAAAGTGGCCCTGCTAGAATCGGCTCTACATCCTTCCTCAGCGATGGACGCCGAGAAACCATTGACATCAACGGCTCCGGCATCGAGGCCTGCCTCCGATATCGGCCAACCGACACCGAAGCCTCCGGCATCGAAGGCGCAATCCTCCACTTCCACGCCGGTGAAAAAGAAGTCCAGGCCAAGTAAGGAGCAAAAGTCCACAAAGAAGGGCTCTCCCAAACCACTTAAGGCGGCAAAGAAGGGGAAAGTAGCGGTGGCTGCACTGGGTGATGCCCCTAAAGTGCCCCTAAAGTGCCTCCCGCTCCAACGACTGTATCGATGCTGCTATGTTTCAACGCCCGGGATCCATTAGAAACATAGCAGCATATTTTCAGCCTGAATGTTAACTGAGATCAGCGTCCTATCTGGATTTAGTATTTCTTAAGACTTGTTGTCTAGCACGTATGAAACAGAGAGCTTTTGCACCATTATATCTCCTGAAGAAGATTCATTTTTTGAAACGTTGTTATATAATCCGGAGATGACATTGATTATGTACCTTGGTTCAAGGATTTTCTTATGATTGGTTTATCATGTTGTAGTGCTTCAGATTGTAATACATATAGCATTCTTTATAAGTCTTAATGACTGTTTGATTTGTGGGTCAGATTCTCACGACTGTTGTCTTTATACTTGTTTACTGATTGGGTCATGTTTGTCCAGATTTATCAGGTCACCAGGGAAGACTCTGCAAAGGAAGGCAATGGTAAACCGCCTCTGCTTCTCACTTGCCTTGAAAGCCCCTTGCTGGGGTTGCCAAAGTTGGCTGCAACTTGACAGCACTTTACACACACACACAGAGTCCAACTGCAAATAGGGGAGCTGCTTTAGGCAAATGCAAGCCTTTATCCTCCAGTAGGGGTGGTTTGTCTGAGTCACCCGGTCTTCTCCTCCATCCAATTTTGTTTCCAACACCTCCTTCTTACTTTGCACCTGCCAAGTGGCAATTTTGCCTGCAGTGTCCTGGATATCTGTGAAGGTCACACCAACTTGTACTGCTGTACTGAAGTAGAGCAACCAAAGTGTGGGAAGAATAACTGCGGTTACCTAAGCAAAGCAGCATGTTTGCAGCTGGGCACACAAACCAATTGAGCTGAATTGCTCTGATTTGAAGTGATGAGATTAAATCCAAACTGACTCCAATCAGCTCTTTTTTCCAAAAGCGCTATTGAAAGGATGGATGGTTCCTCCTAGTATCTGGTACACCTAAATGCCCTCTCTGTTTTGGACCCCTGCCAATCCAGATTTTTGTGTCTGCGGCATAATATTAAAACAGTTCTTCCGGCCCTCAGCCAGTGATTGATAAAGCACTTGTGACAAGGGCTCTGCATGCTGGTGCCCTTAAAGACTGCACAACCTCCTGTGAGCACACTTCTAAGAGTGTGACATACCTCTTTTAATGGCTTGTTGCCATCATCGTTAAATGGCGCCTCAAGGTTTAAGGCAGTATAGCTCTGGTTGCCAGCTGTGGATGAACAATGACTAGAGAGTGGCCTGTTTAATGCTCTGCTTGTAAGCTTCCAGGATCATCCATCTGGAACCCAAGTACAGGATCATTGGTGTGATCCAGCAAGGCCGTTCTTACCTTCCTCTCTATGGGACAGCAATAAGCTCCGATAACAATTCCCCTGACTGTAATGGCCTGCTGCTCCACCCTCTTTCTCTCCCCCTGACTTACCTGATTGTTCTTACTGAAATATGGAACAGGGAAAGATTTCAATTTAAAAAACAGTTAACTGATAAAGGAGATTCTTAAGATCTATATGAACCTTGTAATGGTTGATGAAATATTGACATTTCTTTCTCTTCCATTTTGTATTTTTCTGTTAAAATTGAATACTTTTTTTAAAAAAAACCCAGTTAACTGATAAAGGAGATTCTTCAGAGCCTGCAGCTGGTGTGGTGGTGTTTTCTGACACTGGGGGCTGAAGTGGCATGTGGCAGTAAGCATATTGCCTGCCTCCTCCTTAAAAAATTCGTGTGGATTAAATTATTTTAAAATACAAGGAGGCTGGATCAGAACAACACCTTGGAATGCAATTAATCCCTCCATCATCAACATCGTCGTCGTCTTCCATACACTGTACATACATTGTTTGGGCAATTTTTGCAGTAGTAGACACTGAAGAAGTGTGCATGCACATGAAAGCTTATACCCAGAATTAAACTTTGTTCATCTTAAAGGTGCCCCTGGACTCTGTTCTGTTTAGAATAGTTTCAGAGGGTAGCCATTTTTCCTGCAGTAGAAGAGCTTGATTTGAGTCCAGTAGTGCCTTAGAGACCAAAAAGACTTTTGGGATACAAGCTTTCAAGAATCGAGTTTTTACTGTCGAAAGGTTATAGCCCAGAAATCTTGTTGGCCTCTGAGGTGCTACTGGACTCAAATCTAGCTCTTCTGTTTAGGATGTCATTGTAAATTCCCATATAGATTTCAGAAGCTAAGCAGGGTCACAACTGGTTAGTCCTTGGATGGAAGACCACTGAGGGTTTCTACGCAGAGGCAGGCAATGGCAAATGACTTGTGATTCCTTGAAAATCCCACAGGGTCGCCATAAGTCAGCTGTGACTTGATGGCTCTTTCCACCACCACCACCAGATAGCAGACTGAGGAATAGTGACTAGTCTCAATCTACCCACTACATTCATTACTGACGTGATAAAGGGCTTGATGGCTCCCAACTCAGTATCTTGCAGTGCCAGTCCTAAGCACAGACACAGACCCCACTTGGTTCAGTGGGAATTACTCGTAAGTATGCAGCCCTTACTACCGTGCCACATTGATCTATCACACTTCTCAAAACAGCATTGGAACCTAGCAGAGCATCACCTGTTTAAAGATTTTTTTTAATAATAGCAGCAATCAGAAAGTCCTTCACTGTGTAATAGGAATGGATTAACTGCAGTCATAAAAAGCTGAAAAGGTTTATGGCTAACAGTTTTTTAAATTCTTTTCTCTTTATTTCTCTCTGTGATTGCAGGCTGGAAAATTTTTGGGAGAAGTGGATGGCTCTATTATGACGCAGCTCTTTAACATGGGAATGTTCAAAGAGTAAGTGACAGCGTCTCCTCTGTACTGATCTCCTTCCACAGAGGAAACTAGTAGAATGAAAATGTTCCTGTCCTTCATGAGAATTATTACAGCTAAACATGAAAGGACAGTATGAAGAACTAACCGTGGGATATAGAATGTCCACTGCTTGTTAATGACAGTTCACATGGGAGATATTTTTTCACTGCTGGAGAAGCCCAAATATGCCCCAGGTATGTGCTCAAATGATACAGGTGATGTGTGAACATGATAGGTATGGGTTGGCCATGGTTCCTGAGATTTCAGCAGTTGGAAAAAGAGGTGCCACAGTCAAAGGCTGCTGACTATGGGTTGGATCCTGTGACTCCCTCATGCTAAGTTGGATCACATTACTCTCTTCAGCTAAGTTGTCCTAAAAAGGAGAAAGGCTTCATCTAGCAGAGAACAGATTTTTCTTATGGAGGAAGACTCCCTTTGTTTGAAAGAGGTTGCTCTGGTTCTGAAAAGGCAATGGCAAGCAAGCGATTGTAAGGGCACATTTTTGTGATGAAGAAGCTGTCAGAAGTGAGATCTCTTCCTTAGGCTACCGAAGCAGCATGGGCATCAGTTCTCTGTGCCATCTCCTGAGCTGTTCATGTTTCTGATTTGGGGCACCCTTCATAAATTAACAAAGTAGCACAGGAGCTCAGATCCAGATGGGCAGAACCAGTGGCACTTGACCGTTGTCTACCTGTTTGATTCTGGGCTTCCAAACATAACTGTAGTAGCATGGGAAGAGACTTGTAGAAGCCGTTCCCATGCTCTTGATGCAATGTATGAAGGGACCCTGAGTCAGATGTGAAAAGCACGGAGGATCGTATGGGTTTGCTTCTGGTGTTTTGAAGGGCTAGTTTGTGCAACTGGAACTTGGCCAGATATAATAAAGATGTTTTGAATTTTGTAGCTGGCTGGGGAAAGTTGCTGTGATGTTTTCTAGCTGACAGATGCTGTTTGCAAGACTTTGGGGTGAATAAAATTAGCCTCTGGGGTTGCTCAAGTAAGTCCTTCATTTTCCAGGGAGCATACTGTGAAGGCAATAAAAAATATCTCCCTCAAGTACAACGCAGTCAAACACCATGGGGGATTAGGTCTCAGTGTGAAACATCCAATCACAAACTGGATTAAATCATTAGAACAAGGATATATAACAGTTGTGTATGAAGGCAGGTCTGTGCCAAGATCCATGCAGGACAAATGAAGGTAACTGCGCATGTGTTGAGGAATGAATCATAGCTCAGGTCCATAACACATGCAGCACTGGGAAATCTGTCATAGAATCTTCTCAGAATTAGCTGCTGTGTGGGGCACCAGTTAAGACCAGGGCTGCAGCAGAGGGGAAAGGGAGTTTAGCCCTTGCATCCCTTCATAGTTTCGCGTATCAAAACCACACACATAATCTTGGTGCTGTTATTAGCTGTGGAAAGGGAAAAGGATAGGCAAAGAGAGTGTGCCTGTCCCACTTTTCCTCTCCAAGGTTAACAACAGCGTACCTGGGGAGGAGGACATCAGCGAAACTGTGCAGATGTGAAAGGGTTAAAAAATTTCATCCCAAACCCTATCTGAATCAAGCCCCCATGTGGAAGCCTTTTAAAATTGTTGGGAAGATCCGATTGCAGATCTCCCATCATCATTTCTGCTTTGTCCCTCAGTAGTAGAGCATATGCTTTGTTATGCAGAAGGCCCCAGATGCAATCCCTGGCAGCTTTAATTAGATCTCTGGTTAGCAGGGCTGGGGAAGACCTGTGAGAGCCACTGCCAGGCAGAGTTAACAACACTGTTGGGTGGACAAAGAATCTCCCCCTATAAAGTTGTTTCACATAATAAACATGTGGTCCCATATTTCCATGCTTCTCTTTTTGTAGGGTGAAAATGTATGATTACCAAGCCATGTGTAAGTCCCACCACCACCACCATAGCGGTGCTCGTCCTCTTCTCAGTGTAAGTACCTTCGTCTGTACAGTATACAGAAAGAAACATGGGAAAGTTCAGAACAGGACTCATGATCTGCTTTCTAAGCCTAGCTGCCAAGAGACCAGACCGTCCGCAACCGTGTTATCATTCCTAGATCTGGAGCAATGCTCCCTCTAAGCTGTGGAGTCTTATGAGCAGAAATTCTACTTTGTGAGCTAATAGCATTAAAGTTGTGAGCAAGCAATTTGGCTCCTGCATAAATTAGTTCGCTCTGGAGCCATCCTTCCTAAGCTGAGACAAAAATGTGTGAGCTGGAGGCTAAAAAACTGTGAGCTAGCTCACACTAACTCAGCTTAGGGGGGACACTGGTCTGGAGTACAGGAGAGGACCACAGGAGGGTGGAAACACTTTTCATCTGCTTCTGATGGACTTTGACAAGGACAGGAGTGTTTCATGATCATCCTTCCCTCTACTTTGAGCCTGATGGCGTTGATATACCATGGCCCCGGTCACACGGGCAGGAAAATGCAGGGGGAAGTATGGCTGTTTGCCCTGGGGCAAAACAACGCGCGGTTGCACCAGCAGACGTACCGTGGAGGTCCCGTGGTAGGGGGGAGGTGCTGAGCACACCACAATCCTGCGCCGCGGCAAAGAAGCGGCATGGCAAATGGGTGTGTTTTTTCCCAGACACCAAAGTGTGTGCATGCCCTGTTGGGTGCTTGTGCACATCCCATGGCCAGTTGAAACAAAAAACCTTTATACGAGGGGGCATGGGCGGGCGCCAAAACTACCACTGGAAACACGAACAGACGCCCGCCCTTGCCCTGCGGTTACCGGAAACTAGTACCTCCGAGGTACTAGTTTTTAACCGTGCATCTTCGGCGGGAAGCCTCGGGTTCGCCATGGGAGCTCTACGCTTCCCAGATGTGGCTGTGAGATCACGCCCGAAAAATATGCCTATCTTCCGTCTCTCTAGCATGCCTAATGCTCCATGTGATCGCAGCCCATATACCATATACCAAGGGAGGTCTTTCTTCATACCATCTTTTTCAGTACCCTAAACCTAGTAGGGCACTGGTAAAATGGCATCCGGCCTGGTGCACTGTCACAAAGAGGAGGGGGAGGGGTTACAAAATAGGAGAGCTCTGGTCTTCTCTCCGAACGTTAGTGTTGCAGCAATGATAAAAATTGTAACCTTTTGTTGGATATATTCTAAACACAGACATGAGTGCTTTAGAAGAAGGATGAATGCATTTTACAGCTACATTTCTGTCACTTTCTGTCCCATCACATGCAATCCTTGTGCTAAAAAAACCAGTTTGTATTTGCATGAAGGGAACTCATTTCTGACCCTGCAGTCAATGAGCCACCATCCACCTTTTTCCTGTTACCAAGCCAGTATTTCCCCATGTTACATAACTGGAGTCAAGAGACCTAAACTGGATTGTGCAAGAGATTAATACAGAGGGTGGGCACTTTCTTTTGAATGATATTGACTTGGTATTCCAGGACTTATTCTAGGTAACCCATTCCATGCTCTTTATAGTGAACAAATGGCAGTATGTATATATTAAGGGGGGGGGATGCTGGAAAAATTTATTCTCCCTCCATTTTACATGTGTCTGTTACATCTTTGGTTTATATATGTGATGAATTCCAAATTAACCCTGCACTACACTATTGGGCTGTCTGAAATCATAAACCTTTGAGGGTGCTAGCTCAGCACAGAGAATTCAGATATTATGATAACAGCAAGGAAGTTTCAATTTGTGTTTCCTTTAAGTGGTCAGAATAGGATTTGCTGATTAGAGTTGGATTAACTGATTAGCTTTCTTTGGTTGTGGCTGAATGATTTGAATTGGATTACATTGTTAAAGGCACATTAACTAAGTATGGGAAGGTTTGCTAGTTAGAATTGAACATATACTTTTCACTTCTGAAACCAGGCCACTTCACCCCCATTTGCTGCTTCCTAAGGCTTAAAGAAGAGCTGGATAGGATATATGAGAAACAAAATAGCATTTCAGGGGTATTAAAGAGTAACAACATTTATTCCAGGAGTCAGAACTCACTTCATCAGACACAACTGATCAAGTGAGCTCTTCATCTGTTTCAAGAAGTCTTACAGCTGATGAAGTGAGTTGTACTCATGAATGTTCATGCTGAAATAAATTTAGTTGGTTTTTAAGATGCCAGCACAAGCCTGGTTTTATGTTACAAATTAACTGTGCGTTGTAAGAAAAAGTACTGTCTTTTGTTTGTCCTGAATGTATTGTCCATCATCTTTATTGGATGGGAGAGGTAAGAAAGGTTCTCTTCCCCCACTTTTTCTACACCATATCTAAATTTATAGACATTTCACATCCCACCTTCTTCTAAGCCAAAAAGCCCCAAATGTATAGGGAAGGTGCTCCAACTACTTGATCATTACAGTTGCCGTCTTTTCCAGTAACATAAAAACAGTCAAACTGGATCAGACCAGTTGTCTATCTAATCCAGCATTCTGTCTCAATAGTGGCCAGTCGGGTAGCTCACAAGCATCGTGGACTCGCAAAGGCACCCGACAGTCAGACACATTCTGCCTCTGTTACCTAGAGGCCTCCTGCAGCTGTTATGGCTAATGGCCATTGATAGACATATTCTTCATAAATTTGTCCACCACGCCCCTTAAATCCATCTAAGCTAGTTGCCATCACTTCATCTCATGGAAGAAATTCAACAATACAACTCTGTGTAGTGTGGAGTAAATCTGCTGGCAACCAGTTTCATAGGGCAACCCTGAGTTCTAGTGTTATAGAAAAGGGAGATTGTTTTTCTCCTTATCCACTTTCTCTACATTATGTATAACTTTGTAGACCTCTATCATGTTACTCCTCAATTGGCTTTTCTTTCTAATTTTAAAAAAGGCCCAGATTCTTCACCCTGTCTTAGCACTGCAGCCCTATCATCATTCTGGTTTCCCTTGTTCTGTCTTGTTTCATTTCTACTATACTGTACACAGTATTCCAAATGTGGTTGCACCAGGGCCATTGTTATACAAGGACAGTTTTATTCTCTATCCCTTTCATGGATCACATTTTTCATCTATTTATTTATTTATTTATTTATTTATTTTTGGATTTATATCCCGCCCTCCCCGAAGGCTCAGGGCGGCTTCCATTTTATTGCTCATACACCTAGTTTGGGTCATTTTAGAGCACTCAGGATCCATTTGTATTTTCACCAGCCTAAACTATCTGGTGTCATCAACAAACTGTGCTACCTCACTCACTGTTCACCTCTACTTCCAGGTAATTTCTGAATAAATTAAATAGTATCCATCCCAACATAGATTGTTGGAGGAGTGCTGTATTAATTTCTCTCCATCGTATCACACTGATTTTTAAAAGGGACCTGGAAGGGACCTTGGAAACTATATCTGCTTAGTTTAATGTCTTACTTGGGTAAACTGGCAGGATGCATTATTAAAGACGGGATTGTTAAGTACACAGAAAAATGTCTTCTGTGCAGTCCCCCTTTCCGTGAAGAAAGGACATATCCAGAGCTCGTCTACTTACCTCAGTAAAGAAAACTATTCCACTCAGAGCTGAAATTCTTCAAAAAAGATCTTTGTGAAAACTTGAGTCGTCATGGCCCTTTTTAAAAAGTGCCAGGCTTGTGGCACAAAAATGGCTTCTACCGACGATCACCTGAAATGCCTCCCATGTCTTGGAGAAGGCCATAACACCACGACTTGTGAGATTTGCGGTACATTAACCCTGAGAACAAAGCAAGACAGGGCACTTAGACTTAAAGCAGCCCTCTGGGAGCAGGCTTTGTCGGCTACACCCGGCACATCCTCCCACATAACCCAAGAGAAAAACTCTTCCAAGGGTTCTAAAGAGTCCCACAAGCCGAAACAAAGTTCGGCAGGGACAAATCGGAGGAGGTCCGTTTCAGCCCAACCGCCAGCAAAGAGAGCGAAAACGGGCAAAACAAAGACCCCAAAGGTGCCTCCGCCAAGAGTTGAGGTGAGAACGCCATCTCCGCCGTTGCGCCCGTCTTCTGAGCCGACAGCCACCACGGCTATATAGACGATCGACGTCGACGAGGCTTCGACGTCGAGGAAACGGCAAGGATCACCACCAACCACATCGACGTCGAGACGGTTGCAGTCAACACGTCGACGAAGTCCAGGTTCTCGACGTCGACGCACTTCGACGTCGAGCCCAGAAGAGTCCACTCTACGTCGAACACAATCACCAGTTTTGCCTTCAGAAGAAGAAGTTGACATCGTCAGCCTCCCAGACTCATGCAGGTCCTCCAGATCTTATTCCTCCAGCACTAGGAGACAGGGTACTCCTCCATTGGGCTACCCACCTAATTGGGAGCACATCCCTCCTTGGTTTCTTCCACCTTGGTATCGCACCAGTTCAGCATCACACCGCAGTCGCCGTAGCCCAAGTCAAGTCTCAGGTCATCGCAAGGTTTGGTCCAGATCGGGTTCCACAACATGTCAAAGATCTCCGGAACACCAGGTTAACCAATTGCAGCCAGAACCGCTACAATACTAACAGACGCCTGAGGATCATTCAGATGCAGAGTCAGAACATACATCTCTGCCATCCCCAGATGACGCAGTGGGTGACTCCACTCCGATCTCACCGACGGAGGACTTACGGGTCTACTAGGAGCAACTCCTCCGCGTGGTGAAGGCCCTCAAGATCGATTACGTCTCCCCAAAACCATTGGAAGAGGATCCTGTTATGGACATATTATACTCTTCTGACCCAGGGCCAGTAGCTATCCCCTTAGTCAAGGGCATTAGGGAGATCACCCGAAATAACTGGGCAAGACCATCTTCTACTACAGGTTCTGCCAGGAAGGTTGAGAACCTCTACAAGATCAGAGACGATGACGCCTTCTTTTTATACCACCATCCCCAACCCAGCTCGATGGTGGCGGAGGTGATTCCGTCCAAGCAGACGGGAGGCCCAAAATCCTCTCCTCTAGATAAGGAGGGTAGAAAACTGGATGTTTTGGGCAGAAAAATGTACTCCTCTGGGGCACTAACCCTGAGAGTAGCTAACTTTAAAGCCATTATGGCTAGATATCAGGTTATGTTACGGGAACAATTAACCCCCTTTCTGAATAGCTTACCTGATGATAAGAGAGAACAGGTCAAACAAGTGCAAATGGAGGGCGCTTGTCTACCAGACAGGAACTCAGTGCATCTAGGCACTCTGCAGACGCAGCGAGTAAAGTAATTGCATCAGCCATTGTTCTCCGCAGGTACTCTCGGCTGCGTACCTCTGCCTTACCATTAGATACGAGATCTCGCATCGAGGATTTACCTTTCGAAGGGAAACTCCTCTTTAGCGAACAAACAGATGAGGTACTGGAGAAGGTGAGGAAAATAAAATTCACCGCTAAATCGCTGGGATTAAGCTCACAACAACAACAGACCGCTAAACCAAGGTATTTTCCCAGACACTTCCAGCAACCTAGTGCTGGTAGGGGATATTGCTTTCAAACCACTCCTTCTCAGCCCTTTCGAGGTGCATTTAATCAACCATACCCACTTAGGTGTCAGCAGCCCAGACAACGGGGTATGCAGTCTCGTTACCCTAGGAGTGGTTACTCCCACGCTAGGAACCCACAATGAGTTGTTCCCCCTCTCTTCAGGGCCTGTCTAGTTCAGTTCTATCATCTTTGGTCTATTATATGTTCAGATACTTGGTTTTTGAATATAATAAAGGTTGGATATTTTCTTGAATTCAAATACAGCCCCCCCTGTGTCCTTTGATGTCTCTACCTCGCATCATCAAGATGAAGCTTTGACCAATGAGATTCAAGCTCTGTTAATTAAGGGTGCCCTAGAAGTAGTCCCTGATGATGAGGGGGACTTTGGATTTTATTCTAATTACTTTCTCATTAAGAAAAAGGGGGGTGGTCTTAGACCCATTTTGGACTTGAGGGAGTTGAACGATTATCTACATGTTCGACGATTCCGTATGCTATCACTAGATGAGATTTACCATGCTATTGCCCCTAATTCATGGTTCGCTGTCCTAGATCTCCAAGACGCATATTTTCATATAGCTATCCATGACGAATGTAAAAGGTATCTTAGATTTAGATTCAACGGTACTGATTACCAATACTGTGTACTACCATTTGGGTTAGCAACAGCGCCCAGAGTGTTCACAAAGTGTTTCTCTGCAGTGGTGCATATCTTAGACTACACGGATGTGCTGTCTATGCGTATTTGGATGACTGGTTATTAGTGTCAGAATCTAGGGGACTACTCCTATCCCAGATTCATTTCGTGGTTCAAACTCTACAATGGTTGGGAGTTGTAATTAACTTTACTAAATCTAAACTCACACCTGCTCAGTCTATGCTGTTCATAGGAGCAAGGTTGGACTCAGTAGCTCACAGAGCATTCTTACCCATCGAGAGGGTCAGAGCTATCCAATCCCTGGTTAGGCGATTTCTTCACAATAGGTGTCAGAGAGCCCTACACATACAGAAACTTCTCGGCCTTATGGCATCCACGACAGCTACGATCCGTTATGCCCGCCTACGCATGCGACCTTTGCAGAATTCGTTTCTACGGAACTTCACATCGGGTTCAGACTCCCAATGGAAGTTCTTATCTATTCCCCGACCAATCCTTAGGACCCTTAATTGGTGGGCAGAGGAATACAACCTTTCACAGGGTTTTCCTTTAGCGCCCGTAGTAACTGACATCCAGGTATTCACAGATGCATCATTAGAGGGATGGGGGGCACACTGTGGGACAAGACAGTTGAGTGGCCAATGGTCATGTTATGAATCTGCGTTCCACATCAATAGACTCGAACATAGAGCAGTGAGATACACCCTTCTCTCTTTTGCAGACTTGACAACTGGAAAGACTATCCTACTATCTACAGACAATACTGCTTCGAAATTTTACATCAACAAGCAGGGTGGTACTGGCTCCCTTACATTATGCAAAGAAGTCACCATCATTTGGGAAATGATGATTCAACAAGGATCCCATCTCGTAGCCATACACGTTTCGGGCCACCACAACACACTAGCATATATCCTAAGCAGAAGGTCTCTCATGGCTCACGAATGGTCCATTCCTCTCAGATATCTAGACCCTCATTTTTGAGCGTGGGGAATCCCAAACATAGACCTGTTTGCCTCAAGTGCAAACAGCTGGTGTCCACTATTCTGCGCAAGGTCACAAAAACGGGAATTGTCTAGGAGATGCCTTCCTCCTAACATGGTCCGGCAATCTCTTCTATGCATTCCCGCCCTTTCCCCTATTACGGAGGGTATTAGCAAAGCTAGCCCAAGACGAAACCACATGCATTCTGATAGCCCCGCTGTGGCCTCGACAGCCATGGTTTCCATTCCTACTCTAGCCCAACGCAGTCAGCCCACTACCGCAGGTACCAGATTTACTTCAGATAGGTCAGATACGTCATCCAGAGTCCCACACACTTTACCTACACGGATGGTTCATTTCACCATAAACAGAGGTTCAGACCGTGTTGCGGAGATCCTGTTAGCGTCCCAGAAACCCTTGACCTGGAAGTCCTACAGAGCCAAATGGCACAGGTTCACTGTTTGGGCACAGGACAACAGGACACGCCCTGAATCATGTCCTCTAATGGAAATACTCGAATACCTTCTAACACTAATAGATGAAGGTCTGTCAACTTCATCTATTAAAGTACATTTTGCAGCCATATCGGCTTTTCATTTGGGGATTGATTCAAAGCCCATATTCTACAATGTGGTATCAAAACACTTTCTAAAGGGATTATACAATAAATTCCCAACAGTAGCACAACCCCTCCCTCAGTGGAGTCTTTCGGTGGTGTTAGCCCATCTAATGCGGGCTCCTTTTGAACCACTAGATAGTTGTCCCTTGTCTTTTTTATCGTATAAGGTCGCCTTTTTAGTGGCTATTACTTCGGCTCGCATAATTGGGGAATTGCAAGCTCTTCACTCTGATCCACCATTCTTAAAATTTCACCCAGATAAGCTGGTCCTAAGGCCCAGCTTAGAACTTCGCCCAAAGATACTGACCACTTTCCACACATCACAGGATATAACTCTCCCTGTATTTTTTCCCAATCCAACCTTAGTTCCAGAAAGAGACACACTTTGGATTTAAGGAGGGCTTTATTGTTATATTTACAACGCATATCCCTGTTCAGAAACACTGTTCAATTATTTGTCTGTCTTTCTGGGCCCAAGAAGGGTCGAGCAGCCTCCTCACAATCCATTTCCAGATGGGTAACCACAGCCATTCACACTAGCTACGATTTGGCAGGTTTACCGTGTCCATCTCCAATTCGGGCTCATTCCACAAGGGCTCAAGCCGCTTCAGCTGCTTTCTGTGCGTCAGTAAGTATTAAGGACATCTGCAGAGCAGAAACGTGGTCGTCACCATTGACCTTTATAAAGCACTATTCGATTGATGTTAATTCTCGAGCTGATGCTTCTGTAGGTACCGCAGTGTTACAATCGTTGTTCAAATAAAGCATTTCGCCCACACCCGCCTCCGATTCGTGTGTAGCTTGCTAATCTCCCATGTGGGACTGCACAGAAGACACAATGATGAAAACATGGTTGCACTTACCTGTAACTGATGTTCATCGAGTGTCTTCTGTGCTGGCACACATCCCTCCCTCCTTCCCTGCTGTGGGCGAGTAGTCCAATTCCCCACGGTGGCAGGTTAGGACTGAGAGAGAGAGGTGCCTCCCCCTCCCCTCGTCACGTGACCAAATGGACGGGAAAACACTTCGCAGTTTCTCTGCGAGGGGAAGGGGACTCAATACTCTTTAGACTATTGGGAAGCTCTTGGAATGTTCTTCCACGGCAGGCCTGCCTCCAGACAGTCCCATGTGTGCCAGCACAGAAGACACTCAATGAACATCAGTTACAGGTAAGTGCAACCATGTTTTCTTTGAAAAATTGCTTCATGGATAGGTATCTGACTAGCATTTTCTAGCATTTTTAGATGAGACAACTGGAACTATCTGCTGTATTCCAAATGCACCCACAGTAGTTCAAGGGCATTGTGAAGCTGGCTGTTTTATTTTCAGTCCCTTTTTTAGCAATACACTCTTTTATAAGGGACATCTTCTTTCCTTTTATAGCTTTTTATTGCCTTTACTCATTAGCCACACTGGCATCCTTTTAATTTTGATGGTACCTTTCCTGATCTGTGATATACATTCTATCTGAACTTCAATAATTGTAGATTTAAATAGCTTCCAAAAACTGTGAAGAGATTTATTTGACCCTCTTCCTTTCTTTTTGACTAATTCCCTCCTTTTTTAGAAGTTTCCACTTTTGAAAGCTGCGGCCATGTTGTACTTTTTGGGATAATTTTCCATTTACACAAATGTTGAACTTAATTATCTTCTTCGTGGTCTCTGTGCATCACACCCATAGGATTATGCGCCTGCGCTGATCCGAATTGGTGATATACAAAGCTCACAATGGGATTTTCGCGCCTCCCTCCCAGGCACGCGTGGGAACCCCACTGCGCATGCCCAAAGAGGCGAGGCGCGGACATCCCGCCAGTTCTCTTCTGACCGCTGCGCTGTTAACAGCTTGTTTCTGCCGGTCGGTGAAGAATTATTTGTTTCTCTCACAAGGGATTTCTAATTTGTTTTTCTTTCTTCTTTTTCGTTTTTTCTTTACTTTAAAGACTTTTATTTTAAAGAGGGTTTCTTTTTAGGGTTGCCATTACCTCACGGCTTCCCGCCCCCTCCCCTTGAGGTAAAATTTCTTCACCTCACCTGAGGGCTCCTTTCTTTTTGTGCCCTTCTGTATTTTTATGGCCAAAAAGTGGGGGTGTTTTAAACGGTTTGTCAGCTGCGGCAGCAAACTTGCCTCCCGTGACGGCCACACACTTTGTATTCTCTGCCTTGGAGAAACCCATCGTCCGAAGCTGGGGCACGCCTCACATTGACGTGTTCACCACCCGGTACAATGTGAAGTGCGCCCTATTCTGCTGCAGAGGGGCACAGGATCCCAGGGCTTTGGGAGACGGTTCGTTTACCCTTGGACCAACAGCTTCCTTTACATGTTCCCTCCTCTGCCACTGTTGCTGAGGACGGTCCAAAGGCTCATGAGGGTTCACATGAAATGCATCCTGATTGCCCGCTGGTGGCCGAGACAACCCTGGTTCACCAACCTTCTTTCACTGACCAGAGACCGCCATCCCCTTCCACAGGTGCCAGATCTGCT
Source organism: Gekko japonicus (assembly GCF_001447785.1). Classification (NCBI taxonomy): domain Eukaryota; kingdom Metazoa; phylum Chordata; class Lepidosauria; order Squamata; family Gekkonidae; genus Gekko; species Gekko japonicus. The sequence continues at coordinate 1,494,820 of NW_015173673.1, read as the reverse complement.
CCACGAAGTCCACAAGCTCAAACTAACAGTCTATCTCATGGAAGTTTGACATTTTCAGACAGAGTTACTATGGTGTTACTCAATGCCCGATCTCAAGGAAATTCCTGAAGGGTCTGCTCCACTTTTATCTGTCGATTTGTTCGCCAGTATCTTTGTGGGACTTGCCGCTGGTGCTGCGTCGCCTGATGAAACGACCCTTTGAGCCATTGGCAACCTGCAAACTGAACCATGCACCTGGAAAACTACCTTTCTTGTCACCATTACCTTGCCCAGGAGGCTGGGCGAACTTGTGGCTCTTCGTCATGACCCACCCTTACTTGTCTTCCTACTGGATGGCGTGAAACTGGTACCTGACTTCTCTTTTCTGCCTAAAGTGGTCTCCGAGTTCCATCTCAGCTCAGAGATCTTCTTGCTGAACTTCTTTCCTAGCCCAAAAGATGACCAACAGCATCTCCTCCATGCACTAGATGTTAAAAGGGCGCTACTTTTCTACCTTGACAGGACACGTTCAAGTAGGAGGGACAATCACTTATTTGTCTCCTACTCCAGTCACTCCACAGGACAAAAGATCTCGGCACAATGTCTCTCCAAATGGATTGTTGAGACTATTAAACTGTGCTTCCAGTTGGCTAAACACCCGTTGCCCTTGCCTGTGCGAGCGCATTCCACAAGATCCATGGCTATGTCTACAGCCTTCTTGAAGGGTGCTTCCCTGTCGGCGATCTGTGGGGCTGTGACATGGTCTACAAACACTTTCATCAAACACTACGCTGTTGATGTTCATTAATGCCACAGGGTGGACCTTGGTCGTCTAGTCCTTTTGTTGGCAGAGCACTGAGTGTACGACAGCACCCACCTCCGGGTGAGCCACTGCTTTTCAATCTCCCATGGGTGTGATGCACAGAGACCACAAAGAAGATAAACAGGTTGCTTACCTGTAACTGATGATCTTCAAGTGGTCATCTGTGCAGTCACACTACCCGCCCTTCCTTCCCTACTGCTGTCGCTTCAGTACTTTTCTCTGGTTATTGACATGACAGCAGTCAGAAGGAACTGGCAGGATGTCCGTGCCCTGCCTCTTTGGGCATGCACAGTGGGTTTCCCGTGCGTGCCTGGGAGGGAGGCGCGAAAATCCCATTGTGAGCTTTGTATACCACTGATTCGGATCAGCACAGGTGCATAATCCCATGGGTGTGACTGCACAGATGACCACTCGAAGATCATCAGTTACAGGTAAGCAACCTGTTTATACTTGTGGTTCCTCTTCCCAGCTGGTTCAACATGTTGCACCAGGCCCTGAGCAGCACTCTGTACAAGTCAAGGGTCATGTACCTTCTAGTTGGTCTCCTGACTTGTCAGGAGCTGGTCCAGAGACAGCACGGAGTGCACTATTAGAACTTGGAGTGAGTAAAGCAAGGGCACCTATTCACATAGCATAGTCCAGGTATGGTCCAAGGTCATGCGAAAAGTCAAGAGGTCATCAGGAGCCTGCTCCAGAGGTTGCACCATTAGAACTTGGAGTGAGTAAAGCAAGGGCACCTATTCACATAGCATAGTCCAGGTATGGTCCAAGGTCATGCGAAAAGTCAAGAGGTCATCAGGAGCCTGCTCCAGAGGTTGTTTCACACATCAAAGTCTGGAGGTCCTAGAGCACGGGTGCCAGAGGTGGCACTCAGAGCCCTCTCTGTGGGCACGCGTGCCATCACCCCAGCCAGGCCCAGACTATCATTAAAGTGTCGAATTCTCTGCCAAATAATTTTAAGTAAATGAAAGGATTTGAAATTGCTTTCCTTACTTTGTTTGGATCATCTTAACTTAATGTATGAGTTGTTTTTTTCCAAAGTAAAACCTCAGTATTCCGGTTAAATTGCCGTGTTGGCACTTTGCGATAAATAAGTGGGTTTTGGGTCGCAGTCTGGGCACTCGGTCTCTAAAAGGTTCGCCACCACTGGCCTAGAGGTTCAAGGGTGAGACAAAGGCAGGGTCACAAAACAGTCCTAAGAGTTACAGGAATAAGGCAAGATCCATTTCGGTGGTTGCAGTGTCAGAGGGATGTTGATTTGTTGCTTCCATGTCTAATCTGTCTTCTGTTTCTCCATTTATGCTTGGTTCACAGCTGGGTTGTATTTGTCTAGCACATGGGTGATCTTCCTGGCTTGTTAGTCCCAGGTGTCTCTAGGCTGCTAGGCATGTGCTTCGCCTTCTCTCAAGTTCCAGTGGCCCTGGGGACAGGGGGCGAGGTGGCCCATGGGGTCTTGTCCGATCCCAGGTCCTGGGCTTGGGCCACTGGGATGCTGCTTTCAGGTGGCAGTTCCTCCATTGATCAGGTGACAGGGACTTCAGGTGCCCAGCCATCAGTGGCCAGGTATGAGCTGGGACCTGCTTCTGCTGCCTCCTTGCCCCCTGTAGCACTCCCAGCACCATTGTGACTGGCTGTCTCTGACTGACCCATGATATGACTCACGGTTCCAAGGTGCACCAATTCATGGTATTTAAAAATATTTTGCCTTTGTCAGGACTGGAACATGGTTATACTCACTCAATACAAAAGCAGTTGAAGTTACCATTATTTTACAACATTTTCTGTTTCTGTCACCTCACTAATTCCTTTTCCATCTCAAGATTGATTTATTTTATTGGATTTGTATCCCATTCTCCCTGTGTCCAGGCTCAGAGTGGATAACATCATGATAAAAAACAATTCTAATACATAAATGCAACAAATATAATAAAATACCTAGTAATATATGATAAAATACATTATATTATAAATTAACAGTGTAATAAAAGATGGTGTAAAACTCAAGTGGGAGTGGTGCATAGTCTAGTCTAAAGGGGGGGAGAGGGGAGAGTCTAGTCTAAAGGGGGGGAGAGAGGAGAAAGGGGAGGCCAATCAAAGATGGAACCCATTGCTGTCCTCACACTCATATTTCTGGTCGGGGAGAACGCTCTGGCTGAAGGAGTGAAGTACACTCTATGATCTAAGAGTTTCATAAAATCATAGGATCGTAGAGTTGGAAGGGGCTATACAGACCATCTAGTCCAACCCCCTGCCCAATGCAAGACCAGCCTAAAGCATCTCTGACAAATATTCACTGAAGGGGAGCTAACCACCTCCCTAGGCAGCTGATTCCACCTATATCAACAGGTCAGATAAAGCTGGCTCTAGTTTTTAGGAGGCCTTGGTAAAATTCCCTTCAGTGTCCTCACCCCATTGAGCATACCGCTGCTGCTGCATCTTCTTTCATCCCATCTGCTGACTCTCATGCACGTGTGTGTGCACACATTAATACATACACACACACATCCCTACCAGTAATCCTTTAAACATTGTTGCAGCAAGAAGGGCTTAAAAAATGACAGGAGTCACACACTACTTTCTCTAGTCTCTGTCTGACCAGAAAGTAGAAGATCGTCCACATCCCAGTGGCCTTTGGGGCCATCTCCCATTTCCTGTGAGGAGCATTAGACTCCCAATTCTTTTGCATCGATTTTAGCCTTTGCCATACTAATAGGTGAAATCACCCATTTCCTGATGGGAGAGATGCCTGAGGAAGGCAGCAGAGCACAGCTTAAAAGAGATGCACTCTGTTGGTGCCTGGGTGCCCTCTCCTATCAGGAAATGGAATCATGTACCAGAGTTCCAGTGGCATGGCAGTAAAAGCAGCAGCTACATATCCAGTAATGTCTCATTTCCTGGTGGTAGCAGAGGAGCTAGGCATTTGTGGTCAGTAGTGGGCCCTCTTCCAGACTGTGGGCCTTGGTGGATCCCCAACAGTGCAACTCTATTTCTGACTCTGAGGCCAGAACTTGTCATATGAAGAACCCCCAGCTTCTTTCCTGTAACCAATTCTATAAAAGTTCCCAGGTTGGGCTCTTTGTTCAGAGCATCGAAGTGCCTGTTTGGCTTTCGGTATGGACTCATCTCACTCCATCCTTTGCTGGGGTCACAATTTGCTCCTCAGGTGTTGCTTTTTCCACAACAGGTTCAGACTCTGAAATCCATTCAAACATTCAAATCAGATGTGCCTAATTTGCAAGTTCTATTCTGGCTGAACAATGTTTTAGCTCTTTAAAAATACAGAATATATTATTTTATATCCTTTTTGTCATAGAGGAGGGTATCAGTAAAAGCAGCAGCACTCAACATTAATTCATTCATCATTTTTATTCATCTTATTCTGCTGTGTTTGTGGTTTGGTGATTTTAAATAATTGGGTGCTTTTAAATTCTCTATGCATCTTTGAGGACATATATACAATCATCTCATACATTTATAAATAAATATATTATTGGGCATGAAGGGAGACGAGAGATGTAAAAAAGGAGAGATGGACTGGGGCTATGAAGAGAAATGAGACATTATGTTAAGTAAAAACAATATATTAATTCTCTGGTTTTTCTCTTACCCAAAGTTTTTTGGCTTCTTAGAGGCACTTCTGGATTAGTATAAATCGGGAAGTTGGATCTAAATCAGCTACACTCTGATGCCCATCCAGCCTACTTGGCCTGCTCTCTGCTGTGTCCCTGATTAACATACACCTGCGCTGTTATGGCTAGAACTGAACAGTGAAGTCTACTTCAGACAGCATTCTTCTCTTCTTTGATATTTTACCACACGGCAGGGCTGAAGCCCAGGTTACACAGCAGAGCAGAAGTAGAATAACAGGAAGCAAAGCTTTGATTTTCCCAGGTTTGGGAAGGAAAGGGGTATCTTAGCGAAATCACAGGCTAGCCTTCTGACTGAATGGCAGTGTGGTGACAAGAGGTCCCCTGATGTAAGAAAACTTCCAAATGAGAAAAGGAAGGGAAGGCTTGGGGTGGTAGCAGCAAGAGATTTATTTAGAGGTAGTCAGTTTCCTTCTCACGTGAGTGGAGAAAATCTCAGTACTTAGTGGCTGGTATCACTGGTAGACATGTGCTAAAGATAGGAAGACATTGTGTCCGGAGCACCTTGACAGAGCCGAAATACTTTGAATAAATGTCTATGTGGTTCGGTGCATGGTTGGGCTGGAATCTCTCTGAGGTTTCACATAGGTACTTAACCAAGGGTCTGCCCCACCAGTTTGATCACATATTTATTTACACATAGATAATGACAACTAGCAGCATCTGGAGTAGAACTGACAAAAGATCTTATGTACCCCTTTTGAATTTAGCAGTTAACAATGTAAACTGTTACAAGTATTCTGTCCAGTACCAAGCAGTACAAGATCACTCGCAGCCAGGATCTTTTTGCATAAAACAAAATGAATAATCAAACAAAAATAAAAGGGTATATTTAGCCAGAACAGAAACAGAATATAAATTCAGTCATGTAATGTAGTAAAACACAAAAGACCATGTGCTAACTTATCTAAATCTTTGATTTATCTGGTGATGTGAATTACCTGGCGTGGGAGCAAGATGCTTTGAGTATTTCTTTATGGTCTCTGCATCACACCCTATTATTTTTGCTTGTGGTCTCTGTATATCAGAAGAAACTGCCCACATTGTCATCACAATCATGATGACCAGAAGTCACTACTTCTCTGTATTCTGAAGTAGCTACCAGGTTCTTTGTTAGTGGTGAATCAGGTACTCACAAAACTAATTTCTGTTTGCCTACAATTTGAAGTGAAAACATATTCTATTTCCATCATTAAAACATAACTGTTGTCTAAACCTTTAGTTCCATGAATAGCTTCATGTCCTTCCTTCTAAAAACTGCTGAGGTTATTACTGTTGAGAGCCAGTCAAGTAATTATATCTTCAAAATGTCTTGTGTCGTTCAGTATAAACTTGCTGACCCTTCCAAAGAGGAGGTTCAGAATTATTGATAGTAAATCTGTCTTCATTATTAGGATGCATTTTTACATACTTCTACTATTTCTTAAATTATTCTTCCTAATTATGTAATTGGCTAGGGAACAGAGCTGGAATTATATGCAGGATTTTTCTCTTCTTCTTTGATTTTCTCTTCTTTTTCAACAGCCAATTTATGCCTTCTTGGCAGCAGTAAAGTGGCTGATAACAGACTTCCTCATGTAAGTACAAAAACTTGGATTTCCGGAAGAAACAACATTAGCAAAACTCTAGCCACAAACTTTAATGATTTTAATCAGCTGATTAAAGAGATAATATGGGGAAATTTCAGTGGATGGGGCTGCAAGTTAAAGGCATATTTATTTTGCGTGTTTGTGAATGCGGCTGTTTTGCTTCTGATATGTTACTGTTATAAGGGATGAAAAGAAAGTATTCAAGATGACCTTCCTTTCAAAAAGCTTGTGTTTATAAAATATCTACACTTCTTCAGTATCTCAGAGGAACAGCTAAACTGACATTTAGAAAATTTGCAACTATATTTAAACATAATTAATTAATCAGTTAAAAGGTGATTAATCCACTAAAAACAATTCCGGTTGACAGCCCTAATAGAGACAGAAACCTTTGGGGACACCTCCATACGTAGAAAAATGTTATTTTGTAAATTATTATTAGTTTGAAAAGAAACCCAAAATGGCCCAACAAGGACTGAGCAAGCTTATTGCCCTCCATAGGACTTTGAGGACAGCTGAACATTAGTTGAAGGGGAGAGCTCTGTTGGGCGAAGGATTGGCCTTATATATTAAACCTTTAACAATACCTGCAGAAGGGGATTAGTGCCAAGAGTAAAGCCCTGTTAAGTCCACATCTCCATGCCCAAATACCCTTCCTCCGTCATGAATTTTAAGAGGTCTGATGGAGAGAATACCTAGGATCAGAGGGAATGAACGTCTTTCAGTTCTAATTAATTGCCCTCCCTTCCCCCGAAAGACTGCTTAAACTTCTAAGTGAATAACAACAAGTACACAGGGAACAGGGCTAAGTTAGATAAACACAGAAAACACCGTGTTGAAATAATAAACACAATATTCACATGCACCTATAGCTAAATATATTTGCTTTATATACACAACATCAACTCTAGTGTATTGTAAACACTTTCAAACTACAACATCACATTTCAAACACTTTCAAACTAAGTTATATAACATGAAGAGTCCAACCGTCTTCTTCCTGATGGAGGATAAATACCAATGTACAGTTATTTGCACCGAACAATGCAGCAACCTATTGTACATTTCCCAAGTGATGATCCATCAGGTAAAGTTAGCAGGCAGCTTGTATTTCTCACTGTGATGATTCATCTTAGCAAGCAAGCCTACTAGATGTATTTTCCCATGAGGTGATTCAGCTAGCAAGCAAGCCTAGCAACACACCTCCCGGGCATAACCTGCGTGTTTCAAACAAATCTTCAGGCATAAATTTTCCTGGAACCACAGCTCTTGAATTTACCCATGCATAAGTCAAACAATGTAAACATGGCTGTTCTGGTTCTCCATGGCTGTTCTGGTTCTCCATCTTGCTAATGTATTCCACCAACAGTGTTTTCGAGTGCAAAGAGGCTCCTGCTGGTGCAAGGTGTTCTCTAGCAAGATCTGCCAGACCCAACTCACCATGAACTGACCAGAATCATAAAACACCCTGTAACAGGCCAAAAATGGATTCAGAGTGCTTTTACTTTAAAACTGAGTTTGTTTAAGGGATCCTTTTCGCATTGTTCTGTTTTAATAATGTGAACACCATATTGTAAGATATATCTTGTGAGAAACATGAGGAAGCAGACACATGCATCTTCACTGAGAACAGCTGTGTGTTGTACCCTCCTCACACAATGTGTACATACCGTCATAAGCAGAAGCATGAATACTTATTTTGTGTTACACTTACGTAACTCTGTAGGCAAGCAGCATCCCTGAATCACCAGAACTGCCTCTCTTCAGTTTGAATGAGTGACTTTATCTGTTAAATGAAAAGGATGGGTTAGAGGAGTGATAAATAGAGGAGAGGACAATCCTGTTCTCCTGAGGAAATGTTTCACCTCTGGCAAATTCTGCTTGGCTTCTCTGGTTAACTGGGAGAAGGAAAATAAAGTCAGAAAGAAATGTATGAGAGTATAGGTGTCACAGCTGAAATCGATATTTTTGTTGGGCCCAGACTGAAATGCTGGCACCAAATCCTCCTGCACTTGGGACAAGAGCCAGATTCCAAGACTTTTGTGGAGATTAACTTGCCAGGCACACTCCACAGCTGTTGCTATGCACCAAATACCAGCAATCCAACCTGGCTGAGCAGATGGCTTTCAAGGTGACCAAGAACACTTCCCTCACAGCCTCAAAGAGCATTGTTAATTACAGTCTTGCCACAGAGGTTACCAGTAATTTACTTTTAAGTTTGAGACAAAATTATCCATTCCATTTAGGGGGGGGGGGATGTAGGATTTTAAGAAACAGGATTATGGGTAAACTATTGTTGCTTCTAGAACCAGGTAGTTAGAATACAGCAGGTCATAAAGGCTGTCTGCTTCTAACATTTCTGGGCTAACATAAAATGCATCTTCCTTTTCCTCTTTTGACAGATTCCTTTTAGAGTTTAACATATCTAGCTTCTGGCACTCAGACAACTTGGCAGATGGTGAGTATGCAGGAATTCAGCTAGCCTCCAGCACAGAAATTTCGCAGCCACCAGGCTTGGATGAAGGAGTTACACACAGTAATGCAATTTAGCATAGTGCAAAGGCATCATCATGCTGTTGATATGGAGAATATAGCCTCCAGGTTCTAGTTCACCTGTTTTCAAGATCCATGGGAATATACTGACAACTTCAATATCACCAATTACTAAATCAGCTCCTATGTATATTGGGAAATGATATTAGACAAGGTACATGGAAGACTATTGATGAGTACTTGCTGAAGTATTTCATTGTTTCTGTTCACCTACTGTTTATAAGCGTTTTGATGAACATACAGGAGATACTCTGTGGCAACACCTGAAGCAAGTAGTAGATAACATACCACCTGTGGTACACATATACTCTGGGAGCTCTTAGAATGATGGCAATTTGAGCTTTCGTTTCTTTAAAGGGCAGGATTCTAGTCCTCATCATTGTGAAGATAATTTTTAAAATGTACAAGCAATGTAACTGACAAGGGCAAAAATAGAAACTAACTTTTTAAAATGCCCAAACTGTGATATCCAAAATATCTTTAATTCTAAGTCAATTTCATTTTGCTGCTGTTTTCCAGTTTGGGGGTTAACCATTTCAGAAAAAGAATCTCATACAGCAAGTGTAATATATGATGCCTTCCCTGCTCCCTGTCTTGGCAACCATCAGATTCATAAGAAAATTGTTACTTGCCTGAGTTAAAACAATCTGTGCCCCTCTAATTCAGGGTGCGTTTACACTTATTCTGAAAGCATTGCACCTTCTTTGACTACATTATGAGCAAGTGGATATCAAAGCTTTCAGTCTCAAATATTTTAGCCTTCAAGAAGATTAGCATTTACACCTTACAAACGTTAGAGCAGAAATCTAATCCATTCACCACTAAAAACAATAGACAACCATTCACCACTAATCCATTCACCACTAAAAACAATAGACAACCAAAACTATTTCCTTTGAAACAGCAATCTGGTTAATTGTAAATTAATTGTAAATTTTAACTTTAATGGGTGTGTTGTTTTCCCTCCCTATAATTTCACCTTCATGTCATTTTCTCTCTCTTTCTTCATTTCCCATCCCTCCCATTCATAAACCATCTATGTGTCTTCTCAATGCCATGGCGCTACCATCTTGTGAACCTGTCTCCCTGGATCCATCGTCATCACACCTTATGCCATCTGTCCTGCACAGCCAAGTCTGTTTTCCATCATGGTAAGCATTATTGCCATCATACAGGCAGAAAGCACTGGCTCTCCTGGGTGGAGTGACAGTCATAACAGATTTCTTTGAGGAATTTTGCCATGAACTTTCCCTCATCACGCCTGTGTAATGCCTGGTTGTGACTATTCAGATGGGATTGTCCAGATGGAAGCAGTGATGTTATTGTTTAATTACCATGCCTCCACTTACTACGAGATTAGCAAATTTCGCTCAGCGTTTGCATACTTGATCAGCAGTCGGCAGTCCAGCTGTGAGGCTGAACATAAAGATACCCAGAGCTTTGGGGATATACTCGCTTGGACCCTGGAGAAAATTCACTCCTTGTGGAAGGATTTCCATCAACAGAGAATGACTTTCTTGCTTCTCTCCATCCTGCTGCAGCTCAAATCTCCCACCCTCCACCCATGACGCTGCTCCCAGGGCATCCCCAGGAACGGCATGAGAGGGAGTAGGAAGTCTGCAGTAAGAGGTGGGGGGAGTAGCAAAAAAAATGCTTCCCCGTTCCACTTACAGAAAAGCTAGCAAGATCCATACTTAATGGAAAGTATGGAAATTCAATAAATATAATTTTTTTAAAAAGAAGAAAGAAAAGCTAGCAAGATCCAACCCAGTGGTGTTTATATTGAGGGTCAGCAGGAGCAGCATCCAATTCAAGCCCCCCCACCCTCCAGCTGACCCTTCCTTGGAGTGAGTGTTGGCTTGACCCATAACTCAAGTGCTCCTTCTGAAGTGCCCAGCTGATTCTGGATGCAGCGGGGAAGAATCACCATTAGTTATACAGCAACTGCAAACTGGTCCAGGGGAAATATTTTGTTGTGTACTACTGCAGTGCACAACAAAACTACCACGTAAAGGCAGCAACAGCAGGCTGGTGAAGGCACGAGGAAAGTTCACAGAGCTGTCATCTGTAGCTCAAGAGGAAAGAGAGTGTCATGGTCATGGTACGTAGGGAAAAAAGATGGGCCACCCTAGCTGACCTCCATCCCATATTTCCCATTTAGTGGGGTGTGTTCTGAAAGGGTCCAGAGTAAGCAGGAGCAAACACAGTCCAAACACAGGAGTTCAGAAAGAAGCATGAGAAGATTCTCCGCGGGTACAGAAATAGATGCTGACTGTGTGATAGTGTCTGTGATAGACCAACTCATCTGCCCTCGGTCCAAGGATATGGTAGAAAGATACGTGATGTAATACCTGCAAACTGTTTCCAGCCAGCACTATGTGGAACTATCCCATTTTAAATAAACCCTACAAAAACTGTAATATTTGCAAGAGCCCAGATATGCAGGTTCTATGCACAAAAGTAACTTGAATATCTTCAGTTTGATCTTGCATAATTTTTTATCCTTAAGCCGCAGAAATGATTACAGGTTGGCTGATAAGCTGCTATGGCTCTTTTAAAAAATTCAGACAGATTTTAGCTGAGAAATCCCTTTTCTATATTCTTTAAAAATAAAGGGAGTGGTTCTGTTTGGGTTAAATGGACATGACTAAACAAGAGAGAAATTATTTTAACCATATGGTGAGTTATCACTTACCACTTGGGGCAAGATTCTGGAGGGGCGGGATTGGAATAGTCCAAATATATAATCACCAATGATACATTTTTATCTCGCCTTTCCTCCAAGGAGCTCTGGGTGGCATATGTGATTCTCCTGTGCTCCGTTTTAACATTAGATTCTTAAGGCTACTGTATTGTGCCTTGTTAGTCATCAGTAGCTGTGTTTAGGTGGCAGCATTTTTACGGATGCCAACAAAGCAGGATGTGATGAAAGAGGTGGATACCCAGAATTCCCTGTTGAGCTGCAGAAGTGCAAAACCTTGAATTAGCTTGCTGACTGTGGATTTGCACTGAACTGCCTGCAATTGAGAATCCAGACCAAAGTCTTATTGATCTGGCCTTTTAGATTTATACACCTCTGGGCTACGGCACTTCTAAAAAAAATTAGGCTGACATTTTGCTCCTGCTCACTGTTAATACCAATATTAAATTCATTGACAACCATGTAGTAAAGCTGAGGGAATGGAGTGGGAAACAACCTTGTGCTAAAAGTAGCGATAACAAAACTTTGTCCTTCCCCGGTGTTAGCAGCTGACTGAATTCTTTCTGTCCTCTAGTGCTTGTTGGCAGACTGACAGCATAATCTTATTTTGTGCCCTATGCAAGCCCTAACTTTAGCACCTGAGAAAGTATTTCCAAGGATATTTCTGTGGCCAGCCATGCATACATTCTGTCTCACTGGCTCAACCCTTAAGCAGATTCGCTTTCAACAAGACCCCCCAGGCCAAGTTTCCCACCTTGTTTGCATATGTTGTCAAGTTCCCCCGGGAGAAAAAGTGGTACACACACACACCCCTCATCAGCTTTCTCGGCTGTCATGTTGATTCATGCTTGCAGAGAGGTAGTGTAGAGCTATGGCCAAGAACATGAGCTGGGATGTTCCAGGTTCAGGTTCAGATATCACCTGGGATGAACTAGGATGGCCTTAAGAGAGGAAAGCCAGTTAGAGCAAGGGTTGAGAGGAAAACATCAGGGTGGCATTTATAGGCCCAGAGGTATCGTTGACATACATTATGGAACACTTGGTGAGACTCAGGAAAAAAATAGGTGCTGTTTACAATACTCATTGCACCATCTGGCAGAAATTTATTTCTGCTTTAATCCCAGACAAGGGAGCTTGTGCTAAAATAGCCTGCTGTTTCCTTCATATTTGAAAGATTAGAACAGGGACTCTGCTGCATGGCTACGTTCGAGGGAAAGTCAGTGAAGAACATTCTGACAAGTAAGGCACAAAGGAAGAAATGGAAGGTTGTGTCTAGGCTGAATGGGTGTTTCGTGTGATGACTGCACAGAATCCACGCCGCCGTCCGGCATGAACCCCACAGGGGCCTGATCTGGTTGTCCCAAACCTGCCATTTTGGTCCTGATCTTATTTCTACAATAAGAAGTAACAAGGGAAAGAATGTCATTCCCTGATACCGCAGACTTGCTGCACATTTTTTTCAGCAGTTAAAAAAAAAATCGAAGCACGTGGTGTGTGCTTTTGTCACAAGGTTCACCTCTAGATGGCAGCTTAGCAAATTTAGCAATAGCCACAAGCCTGAATTTGTTTTAAAAATACCCAGGCAACCATTTGGTATATTCCTTCCTCCTAGTGCCACGGTCTCTGGCTACAATGCATGCAGTGTGGCTTGTCTTTTCTGCTTTCCGTTACCATGGCGCGAGAGTGAACACTAACTAGCCAGCGCTGCCCTTCTCCAGCTGGCCAAACAGGCAGCAGATCGGCAGGGTATTCCTCTGGCTGTGGAGGATGTCTGCAGGAGCAGAAAAGATGTGCCTGACACAATTATTATTCTCAAATGCAGACTTCAGGGATAATTGATGACTGACCAACCCACCAGCTCCCGGCCTGTTTGACAGGTGATTTTTTTCCCCACTAGCAAACAAATCCACATGTTATCTGGGCCACCATCAAGTCTGAATGCCTTACATTGTCCTTCAAAATGTTGCAGTGCCACCTGTTTGTTTACAGAGAGCAAATTGAAAAGCAAGATTATTTTTTGGCATCCTCTATTAATCATTTTATTATCAGGACACAGTTTACTTTTGTTTTATTAAAAGGTTTAAGTGATGCTTTTCCTAGAATAGAGCTTGCCACTCTCTTTCCATAGAATCATAGAGTTGGAAGGGACCTCCAGGGTCATCTAGTCCAACCCCCAGTACAATGCATGAAATTCACAAATACCTCCCCCACCACACCCCCAGTGACCCCCTGCTCCATGTGCTGAAGATGGCAAAAAACCCAAACTGGCCTGGAGGAAAATTGCTGCCTGACCCCAAAGTGGTGATCAGCATTTCCCTGGGTGTGTGAGAAAGGGCCACGAGATAAGCACTGAGGCAGCCCTTCCTGCCCTCCCTCTCATGATCTGCCTAAGTTCACAGACTCAGCATTGGTGTCACAGATGGCCATCTAGCCTCTGTTTGAAAACCTCCAAAGTAGGAGAGCCCACCACCTCCAGAGGAAGCCTGTTCCACTGAGGCACTGCTCTGTCAGGAAGGTCTCCAAGTACAGAAGTTTCTCCAAGTATGAAACAGAGGAAGGATTTCCCCTCCCCTCCCTTGCCCCATTCCAGTTTGGTGTAGTTTCCAGGTTCCTGCTCACACAAAATCCCCCCCCCACGTAAAATAATTGTAAAAACGGAATTATTTTCTTAATTGGACAAATGCAAGGAAAAAGCACTTATTGTTGCATTGCCAATTTTTAAAAATAGTAACATTACTTTAATGAGAATGTGGGCACCTGCCTGGCATATTTTTAAATGAGATCTTAGTTGTCACTTTCTGCTTAGTGCTGCAGAACGTGAGGAACACAAACCACCAGGAACTTTCTCTGTCCTCTCTCTATTGTCCTTGTGCTTGCCCTAAACCATGTCCCATCTATTTCAGTGGGGTTTGGGGGGTATGAAGATCCTGATGGATGGGACTATGTATCATTTATGGAACCCATTCTGTTTGGTTTAATTTGCTGGCTAATTGAGCCTTCCAGAGCTATCCCAAGAGTTGTACTATCAGGCTACCATCTATCACCACTGACCAGGAAATAATGCCCCTTGGGGGCCTAATTTCCAGGCCAGTGTGTTTAAGGTCAAGCAGCATGTCTTGTACTTGTGCTTTTTATAAGTACCTGTTGTGTTCCTGAGCTGGGCACTTATGTAACTGGCCAATGATACTAGTTACTGGAGCTGCAGAAACTGCTACCCTAGCCTGCAGCCATTTATCCTGTCTAGCAAAGAGCCCCTTCCTGGAGGCAAGGGCGATTTCCCTACTTGAAACTCACAGCAGTACCTTTGCCCAATTGTTTTACTTAAACCACAGAACTTGTTTCCCCCTTCTTTATGGTAATCATGCTTATAGTGACTACAACCAAACAGCGTCTTATGGATAGCTATAATTCCGCTTAATGGTGAACATGATGCTTCACAGAACAGCATCATACGCTGGTTCTCGTGCTCCACCTAGTGGTGGTCGGAATTATTGCATGAGGGTCAACGCTTCTCCCCCTTCCTCTTCTTGTTCCTTTCTCTTTACCCAGTTAGCCTCACGTTACCTCTCTTTCTGCCATTCTAGCGCACAAACATAAGAAGCACGATGCACTACAGCCATGTGACACAGAATACCCAGTATTTGTATATGAACCTACAATCAAAGAGACAAATGGAATCATTGAATGTGGAGACTGTTCAAAGTAAGAAATGTGCTTTCTTTTTCCAGGCTATATTTTTCCATTGTTCTGCCAAGCTGACAATGAACTTAAGTGATCCCTTGTTATCCAAACAGAACCCCTGACTGTAGTCTTTTCTGCTGGATCTACTTGTACAAGAATAATTCCAAGCATAACCATGACCCTGGCACACCAGCACTCAGGTTCACTAGGACTGCTGGCAATGGGTTATTATTTATTATTATTTATCGTATGGCAGAGTTACACACAGGAAGTATATTATAATATAAAATATGTAACCAAATTGATACAGCAGGTGTGCAGACCGATTGGGCATTCCCCCTAAATACTAATATCTAATTTTTCAGTCCACTCAGTTGCAGCTGGGGAGAGTTCAAAGAGCTCTGTCACATCTCCCTGGAAAGCACGACACTCACATTCCTGTGACAGATGGAAAATAGTTTAGCGGGCTGCACCACAATTGCATTTGGGTCCTGGTATTTTGCCCCATTGAAACAACAGGTCAGCACCACTGCCAAAGCCTGTTCGTATTCTATTAGCCGTTTTCTATACTTACATGGCAAGTCAAATCCTGTGGGCCTCTTGTTGGTGTTTTTAGGTTATGGATATCAGATGGAACTGATTGCATTCATGTTTGCAACCATTCATTCCCCAGAACAAAATTTTGTGATTGCAGGATTTGTGCAGATCTTATTGCTGGGTGTCGTGATCTTAGTCTGGATAGGCCCACGCCAGCCATGTCCTTGTCAATGAGCAAGTCTCTGTTTTCAGTGATCTTTCTATATTCATGAAGAAAAGCATCTTGTCTTTGGAGATGTGGGGGAGTGATGTGCTACAACATGGGTAGCCAATAGACCAGAGTGGGTCCTAATACATCTGCAGATGGTTCTCATTGTTGTGTTGAGTTGGACATCAAATTTGTTGCCTAGTTTGTGGCAATGGGTGAGCAGATGCTGCATGCCTTTGGAGAACACACTTGTGTTCAGTTCAGATGCAAAATAATCCACTCTAATTATGGTTAGTTTGTTAAAGCAGTATTCAGCTTGCTACCCTGGTTTGTCATAAGAGATGCTGGTTTCATTGGCTTCACTCTGGTCGGGTGTCTCTGAGGCTTGGGAGTGTGCATGGGAGCTGGTGAAGTTGAAGCCAGGATATCCGTATTCTTATACCGTATGAAACCATAGCTTAGAATAATAATAGTTAATAAACTGACTTCACACCACTGCTGCAGATCCTTGTCTGACATAACTTAACTCACTGTAGTTGGTGGGATGGCCTGCGTCATACTTAGGTTAGTTAACCATGGTTTGGTGTTATGTGTGAATGGAGCCTTAGCATCATTTTAAAACATCGAGATGGATTCTGGTGCAATTCCCTTGGCTACATACATCAGGAGCTGGTATAACATAGCAGATTCTGTTGCAATTCCCTTGGCTGCATACATCAGGAGCTGGTATAACATAGCAGTTATAAACACTGGCTATGAGACAGAGTCTCAAACTCAGCCATAAATTCACTGAAGAGCCTTGATCAAATCACCATCTTTCAGCCACCTTGTCTATAATAAGAGGATACCAGCATTGGTCTCCCTTGCAAAATTATTGTCAGAATACTAAGGGACAGTTTAAGCATTACCACCTCAGCCCCCGGGAACTCAACAGAAGCACCATTATTGAGAAGTGTCAGGGCATGTTGCTGTGTGCATCCATTTAACACCACGATTGGGCCGCTAACCCTGAAGGTCCAACGCTGCACACATTTGGGTTTAGGATGGCACGTAGTGAGAATCTTTTAGAAACTGTTGCATGTGTGCAGGGGATAGTCCAAAGGAAAATCTCTTTGGCAGTAGGCTGATGAGGTAACATTTGACCTGTCCTGAGAAAATGTTTGTGAAGCACTTCAAAATTAACCGCTTTACAAGCAATTGCTTTCATCTGTGCATATTGCGTTTAGACCATCTGGTTAACTCGGGCCATATTTCCTTCTAGACACATTTGACAGGATGGTCTTCAGATAATTTGCACGGGCAACCATTTGATTGAAACTTTCACAACCCCACAGGCACTAAGCCACAGTGCTAAGTAATACTAGTATCCCTTAGGTTTCCTGGACCTCCAGTGCTCCACTTGCATGCTCTCAGCAGAGGGCAGCAGAGCTCTGTTTCCAGGCGCTAATTCCCGTTTATTTTTGTTCCTCTTTGGTTTCACACAATTTTTAGAAACTGCCTTTGACACATCCTTCATCTTCGTGAACAACAGGTACACGTCACTTTTCAGCTGCCGAGCAAGGAACTCAGCACTGTAACCATGAAGCATTAAAGAGACATTTATATACAGCTGTATCTATGAGAACCATATAGATCCAGGTCCCAAATACTGTGTTTATGACCAAAGCAGGAAACACACAGGCTCTAGCTGCTTGCAGAGTTCTCTGACAGATGACTTTCACAAATATCATTCTTCATCACTCACACATATGACCGAAGGCACCTTTTATCTTGAATGTACTCATAAGTCTGCAAAGCTCCCTTGACACACCTAAATGCCAATGTGGTTTGGTATACATATACATGTGCGATTAATTTGCACATGCAAGTATGGTTACCTGTTAGTGTGAGTATAAGTCCCCATTCACATACTCCTGGGGAGTACTGAACATGGTTGTGTTGGCCTGCACATGTCTCATTCTCAGAGTCCATGGGACAAAAATCCATTTGAAGGTACACTAGAGCTATACAGCAGTATTACCATTGCACCAACATTTCTACATGTACCCTATTTTATTGACAAGGTTCACAAAATACTGCTTTCTAAAGAATATATCTGTCTGTTTGAAGGCAGTAGTCTTCAAGCCAGTCCCAGCCTATTCAAAAGGACATCCAATTCTCATGTTATCTACGTAGCATTGCTCACTGTTTCCTTTCCCATTGGCTTCCTCTCCTGCCCATTCCCTGGCCCCAGGGGTAAGGCTCCGTGTCCTGCTACTATGATGCGCATTGTCTAATAGGGGTGTGTGTTACCTTCTTATCCTCACAGGATGTTCGTGGTACAGCAAATAACCAACAGCAACCTCCTGCTCCTGGTTACGGATGCTGCCTGTGACTGCAGTGTCTTCCCACCTGTCCTGCTGCAACCAAAAGAAGTCAAATATATCTTTCTCCTGTTATAAAGCTGTGCTGGGCTCTACCGTTAAGACTGATCACCTGGTCCAACAATTAATTACTGTGGATGCGGAGAGTCTAGAAGAAAGCAAGACTGCCACACCACCAGTTTAAAAGCATGGCAGAAACAATCATGGGCTGGGTTTTTTGTTGCGTAGTTTTACATTCTGTTATAGAGAGTGGTCACAACTTGTTTGGGTTACTTCCCTGATAGATGGAAAGAAGAAACACAGAGGCTATAGGATGTAAGGCAGAGAGACAAGAACCTTGCTATTTAGCTATTCCTTGGTTCTCTCTCTCCAAACCATTGTCACATGGGGCAAGCACGGGCCTTCTGTGTAAAGTAACACTGCATCAAGCAAACAGGTGAATGGTGACTCCAGTCTAACACTGGGGTGGTAGAAAGTACCATCAAGTCACGGCTGATTTATGGCAACCCCATAGGATTTTCAGAGGTGGTTTCCCAGTCCCCGGTCTGGCACTTCCTTGGTGGTCTCCTATTCCCAGTCCCTGGTCTGGCACTTCCTTGGTGGTCTCCTATCCAAGTACTAAGCAGTGCTGACCCTTCTTAGCTACTGAGGTCTGAAGAGATCGGGCCAGTCTGGGCCATCCAGGTGAGGGACAAGATGGATGACACATATGTTAATGGGGGGGGGGGAGCCGTGGGGGGGGGGGTGGCCCAAAGGCCTGAAGTAAATTCCCCTCAGAAGTAACTATTTTTTTTAAAAAAAATAAATAACTAAAAACGAACTGAAAACGAAAGAAGCTAAGAAATAACTGCTAAGAGCGGAGAGGCGAAGCTGAACGCGAGGCTAACAGTGATCCGATCAGACCGAGAAGGAAAGAAGGTCTTTCCAACACGGCGGTAAGAAAGGAACTGGCGGGATGTCCGCGCCCACCCCCTCTGGGCATGCGCGGTGGGGTTCCTGCGCATGCCCTGGGGGCGAAAATCCGTTAAAAGAGCTTGCTACAGCACCAATCGATCCAGCGCGTGCACACTGAATCCCATTGGTGTGAAGCACAGAGACCACGACGAAGATCCACAAGAATCAGCCTGCCACTTCACAGGCTGATTAATACACAGTGCCACCAAAAGGAGTCTTGGTATGCCTCTTCCAGCACAAAAGACACAAATACCTTGTTTTTTCTAGAATTTCACACTAGACAACTGCTTCCACTTTGCCTGGTATACTGTTTGATAACTTGTGAATTGACCTTCAATGCATTTAGGGTATGGACCAAAAAAATCCACACATTGGGGCCATGGGGGAGACAGTTTCTGCAAACCTGGGAAGATCCCTAAGTTTACAGGTAAGTCTGAAACCTATAAAATAAAACATGGACAGGGGGAGAAGGAAAGATGCAGTGAAGGGAAGAGGAGAGATGGCAGGCAAAGCAGAAGATAGGGGAGATTAGAAACAGAAAAGGGGGCTCCTGCAGGAGCTGCTGGGGGAGTGAAACAGGAAAAGCAGAGATAATGTTTATCCAGAAGCAAGAGAAAAAGTTTATATTCTGCCTTACTTCATATACAAGTTCATGGTGAAAATGGGGTACTTCTAACTCCTGAAGGCAACGTTCTGCTTCTAAAACATCTCCTGAAAGAAGGTATTCTTTCAACAGCATATCAACCTCTTTAACAAGATGTTTCACGGACTGCTGCATAACTTATTTGCATATGCCACACACCCTTGCATCAGATGGAAGGGAAGGCGGTTTAAACCCCCTTCCCTTCCATTGCCTGCTCATGCCCTGCATGCCTGCGTGGGGCGCGGGCAAGCCAGCACCTTAGATGGAAGGGGAGAGGACTTAAACCCCCTTCCCTGCCATGGCTTGCCTGCACCCTGTGCGGCTTCGGGGGGCGCGGGCAAGCTGGCTCTTTAGATGGAAGGAGAGAGGGCTTAAACCCTCTTCCCTTCCATGGCTTGCTCGTGCCCTGCGCAGCTGCATGGAGCACGGGCAAGCCCGCTCTTTAGATGGAACCCCCTTCCCTTCCATGGCTTACCCCGGCACCTAGCTGGGAACAAAGGGCGGGGCTTGGTCATGTGCCCACCCCCAGGCTCCTCACTCCCAGAGCGCCGCTCCTGTGTGCTCTGGCTCCAACCGACCCCTGATTATTATTATTATTATTATTATTTCACACTGGAGAGTCAATGTGGCACAGATGCATTGTCTAAACTAGGACATGAGTTTCAACCTCCACTATGCTAGCCACTCTCACCTTAACACACCACATAAGGCTGCTGTGAAGTTACAACTAGAGGAGGGGAAACTATCTGTGCTGTCCTGAGATAAAAAATGAATGTTAGATGCTACGCTCATCCAAGAAACCCCATATCATACTTCTTTACAGTTACACAGTAGATTTTAAGTTTCCTCTTCATGAATTCTGGCCTTGATATCCTCAGAAGTGACCTTTAGCGATAATGCTCCTACTATTCCAAATGAACTCCTCATAACCATTGTCAGCTACTGTAGCAGCTCAGAAGTTGCAAAACGCATCTTGTTTGGTGCCAGCCTCCATTCCCCTCCTTAGGAGACTTGATTAAAGAAACAACCCCCCACCCAGTTCCACAGTCTCCACTTCTCTTGCCAGCCATTCCCTGCTCTCTGACCCTGTCACCTTTGTGCATTCCTTTGTCACACTAACACCTGGCTTGCTGACCACATTCTGGCTCTGTTTCTAGGAAAACGCCCAGGACTGTGGAGGAGCTGCAGAGATTTCAGCCTCGCTGCCCCTGCTTCTCCTTCCCCTGGGAACTACAGCTCTTCTGCTTCTTCACTGACAACGTTCAGACTCCTTACTTTAATCTGCAATGGCATACAACCTGGAATTTTAAGGATGTGAGGTGGACACAACTCAGGCACTTGATGAACCCCTCCTAGCACGCTGACTGGGCAGCAGAGGCCCAACTACTACTTGGCCTACATCTCCATCAGAGCTTTGGACTTTCTGCATTGTTCACAGAGTGTGATTTATTTTCTTGAAGGGGCTTGCAACTCGGATACTGTGGCTGTAGCCCAAATGGGATAGCCATCTATGCAATCAGCATCCAGGCTGACCCTTCCCTGCCTTAGCAGCATTGAGTTTACACAAGAGGAAGTCCCAGGTAGGGCAGATGACCCTACTGTGTACTCCATCAAGATTTCGTGAGTGCCCCAATACCAGAAGGCACTCTTGAAGATTTCACTGGTTCTGCTTGCTAGACTGTAGCCTTCTCAGACATCACTTCTTCTCCGCAACATTAAATGACTGAGCAGTGCTGCTCTTGGCCACCAAGAGATAACAAGTGGAGTTCTTCCTGTGTCACAAAAGTTCTTGCCTAGTTTGGTCTGCTGATGTTAAGGTGCTAGAGAACCAGGTTGCCAAGCCAAGTTCCTTTAACTAGAAGCACTTGGAAGGGGAGGGGGGTCTCCAGTCACTTCAGCATTGTCCTAGGGTGAAGCAACACCTGTCAAATGTTTCCTTGCATGAAAACCACTTGTAGGAGACCACCTGAGCCTTGATGCAAAGAGGTCCACTACAGAACAACTGTGATGAAGCAGTATTAGGAGAGTTAATGCAAAAATAGCCATTTCAAGGGGCATGCCCAAGCAGGTTGTTGTGGGGGGGTGTCCCCCCCCGAACAGCAGTATTCTTTCCATGCCCTTTGTATTTCTTCAGACCCATAAAAGCTGAGAGCAGCATTCAGAAGAAAAAGGGGATGGGAGATCATAGCACTCTCATGTGGGACTACAAAACAGACAAAACCATGGCCAGACTAATTTCACTCTGGGATGCAAACTAGCTCAAGTAGTTAAAGATTTCTACAGAACGTTCTAGGGAGTCATGCATATATACACACCCACACCCTCAAAACAATCAGAATGTGATGAGGTTCTAGTAAGGTAATGTGCTAGGTCAGCTAGAAACATTATTCTAACAGTGTATTTTGCCAGAAAGTTCTCATGAGAGATAATCGCCTACAGTAAGTTTTGAGTAGGCATCAACTAGGGCACTAGTTGCAAAGGGATATATCCCCTTACACTGCAAAATCTTTCAGCATCTGAAAACTATTTTGCCACCCCCTTGCTTAAAACTTGATAAGAGCATTGGGGACTGGATAGAAGAGGCTGGCCAACCCACCTAATTGTAGAGATTCTTCCTATAGGGTCTGCAAAATGGAATCAATGGATCACTCAACAGCAAGAAAACCATGGACAGTACAGCCCCAGCCTGGCAAAGCTACCTGTTTCTGGTGTTTGAAGCATCCTGGGGAGATTTGTGACAATAAAAGAGGGAGGTGGTTGTAATGGGAGGGGGTTGACATTGGGCCTTCTTTTTTTTAAAAGACATTTTCACATGACATTTACGTTGTTTTGTGTTCTTCATCCTACATGAATATCTATTGGCTTTCACCCACATGTCATACACAATAAGGCCACATTCACAACATGTAAAGTGATAGTCGAATACAAATACTGGCTGTTCAAAAGCAAATTGGCTGTTTTTGCAACACTGTGCCACTTCACTCCAAACCTCTTCAGCAACCTATCCAAGATATGCAAAGTATGACGCTCTAAAGCTGCAATGAAAACCAAACACTAGCTTTTTTTTTTTTTCACCTACAGCTGAAGCTTTTACCCTGGTCAGAACAGACCATTGGATACTTACTGTGAAAGGTCCTTCTCTGAGGAAAGAAGGACATCTTGAGGGTGATGCCCACTGTCCTATCAGGGAGCCAGGAACAATTGTTTTGACTTCCTGTCTGTAGCCTGTGGGAGTCACCCTCTTCAGTTTTGATAACTCCAAAAGCAGTCAACTATAATATCAACTCTAGAAGGAAAACAATGAACAAGAAAAACAGCGATATGAACAGGAGAAAACAGGTAAGTAATACATTTGAGACAGGAAGTGAACCTGCTGAATAGCTATTTTGACAATGACTTTGGGAGGGACAAGATGTCCTCCTTTCCTCAGAGGAGAAGGACCCTTCACAGTTAAGTATCCAATGGTCCATTCTCTCTCTGAGGCGGAGGGCAACCTGAGGGACCTCCTAGAGCAGTGCCCTCAGTTTCAGGGTGGGTCATTGTCATCTTTGCTTAGTATGTGTTGTAGCAAACTTCTGCCCAAGGCAGCATCTGACAAATTATACATATTGATCATGTACAGTGCCCAATAAATGTGGAAAGAGATTACCAGGTAGCTGCCTCAACTGTTGCATGCCTCACAAATGTATTAGTGGCGGCACTCCTGACAGAACAAGCTGTGATTCCAGCAGGGACAGGAAGTTTGTTAATCTTATAGGCCTTGACTATGCATGCTTTGAGTGTGCTACTTATGGCCAACTTGGACATCCTTTTTCCTGTGTTAGGCTGAGATATGGACAGGAATAGCACATCAGTTCTCCTACTGTGGTTGTTTCAACAGATTGAGGGCCCTTCTGACAGGGAGGGTGTGCCATGTCTTCCCTGTTTGATGCTTTGGGTTTGGGCATATATCTCGAGCCCTGTGAAAGGCAGAATTGACTTTGAGTGTGAAGGTAGGATCTGGTAAGTACCACTTTGTCCCTATGGAGTATGCATAGCTCAGGTTTAACTGAAAGCAAACCTAGTTCAGAGACTCTTCTGGCAGATGTGATAACCGTAAGTAAAAGAACCTTCATCCTCAACCGTTTCAATGAGATTTCCCTGAGTGGTTTGAATGGTAGTTTGGTAAGTGCTGAGAGAACCATATGCAGCTTCCATGTAGGCAGCCTAGGAACCTGTGGTGGGTCTGTCAAGGCCACACCTTGGAGAAAAGTCAAATGGGAGGATGTCATGAAATGACCATTGGACATTTACCGTGAAGGGCCCTTCTCCTCTGAGGAAAGGAGGACATCTTGCTAGATGATTCCCACCATCCAATCAGGGAGGCAGGAACATTTTTTTTTTACTTCCTGTCTCTTGCCTGTGGGAGTCGCCCTCTTCAGTTCTGGTAACTCCAAAAGCAGTAAGACTGTAAAGTCAATTCAAGGAAAGAGAACAAACAGACAAGAACAGAGCAACAACCTAGATAAGGAAAAAACAGGCAAACAGTACTTGTAAGACAAGAAGTGTACCTGCTGAATAACTAGTTCGACGATGATTTTGGGAGGGACAAGATGTCCTCCTTTTCTCAGAGGAGAAGGACCCTTCACGGTAAGTGTCCAATGGTCATTCTCCCTCTGAGGCGGAGGACATCTTACTGGGACTTCCCAGAGCAGTGTCCTCATTTACTGGGTGGGTCATCGTCCTCTAGATCTAGAATATATTGTAAGTCACTTCCAAAGGCTGTGTCAGTTAAGTCATAGAAGTTCACCTTAGAGTGCCCTACACAGGTGGATATTGACGACCATGTGTTCGCCTTGCCTATCTCTTTGACTGTGGTGTGTTTGGTTAGGGCAGTGTTGGTTGTGGCACTTTGAACTGAGTGTGCAATGATCCCAGATGGTATTTCAGATATTGAGCTCTGTAAGCTTCAATAATGTAGGCCGATGTCCAAATCGACATCTTTCCTTCATTCAGCGGAGACATAAGGATGAATAAGGAATCAATTTTAAGTGTACATCTTACTTCCAAGGCCTGCTGCAGATAAGGATGAATAAGGAATCAATTTTAAGTGTACATCTTACTTCCAAGGCTGGTGCAGTTGGTCCTTCAGATTGATAGGATTCAGGTGAAATGAGGAAGACTAAAATCTTCTGGGACCTGTGAAAGGTCAAATTTGCCTTTGGTGTAAAGGCAGTATCTGTTTTCATGACCCTTTTGTCTCTATGGAAAACTCACAGTTCAGGCTTGACTGAACAAGTGCCTAGAACAGAAACCCTCCTACCTAAGGTGCCTGTTACAAGAAAAATAAGATTTTCATCCTCAGCCATTTAAGTGGAATTTCTTTAATAGGATTAAACAGTGTCTGGCGAAACCGAGAGTATGATACAGAATTTCTGCATTAGAAACCTTCATCTTTGTGGTGGCTCATTTAAAGCAGCAGCCCTGGGAAGGTGATGAGCTTGAAGGTGTCTAGATAGGCTCAGACCCTGAAACAGAGGTAACACCGTTGTCAGAGTTGTGGCTTGACATTGCTAAGGAAGAATCCTGGAGCCCATCATGTCTCTCTTATAGAAAGGATATAACTTATTTAGTCTTAGTCTTCAAGAGGTCGATTTCTCCTACTCTGCCCAATGGGAGTCCTCCATGAAGTACTGCAAATTAATCTAGCCGGGAATCCATTGCATTTTGTCAAAAAGCCTAGACATAAAGGTCACCTCCCTTGATCTCCAAGCAGCTAAACACAGCCATCCTGAATGTGGAAGCCATACCAGACCTTTTTGAAGTGTGTCCAGTGATACTGGGAACGTTAGCAGTGGTCAGTTTGCCCTATCCTGAGGGTCAGAGAATCATGGTCACTGAGGAGATTGGATTTATACCCCGCCCTTCACTTGGAGTCTCAGAGCGGCTTACAAACTCCTTTCCTTTCCCTTCCCCTCCCCACAACAGACACCCTGTGAGGTGGGTGGGGCTGAGAGAACTTGACACAAACTGCTCTTTTTCAAGAACAGCTGTGCCAGAGCTTGTGGCTTACCCAAGGTCACATCATCAGGTGCAAGTGGAGGAGTGGGGAATCAAACCCAGTTCTCCCAGATTAGAGTCCGTGCACTTAACCACTACACCAAACTGGACAATATGGTTCTAGTACTGTGAGTGCTGCCTTCTGGTCCTTGATTTTCCTGACCAATTTTGAAGGAACTGGGATGGAGGGGGTGATAGGCAAACATAGGTCACTTGGCCACTGGGATGTTAAGCCTCGATCGCTTTGGCCAATGGAAGAAGAAACATGGTGGAACACCAAGTCACTTGAAGCTTGTTTGGTGATGTCAGGTTTTTCTCCACCCACGTTATGATCTTGATAGTTTCCTTGTGGTAGACCCTCATCGTATGTTGTTGGTCAGATTAGTACATGTTGACCAAGTATCTGTAGGCTGATGGTAAAGGAGGGCCAGATAAATTGTCTGAAGCTCCAGGGGGCTTGCCTCGCTCCCAGACCACCAACCCTATACTGGTGAGCCTTCTAGCATTGTCCACAATCAGACAGACCAGAGACTGAGAAAGATCTGCTTCACGGCCAAGATGCAATGTTTCCTTACCTGAAAGGGATTGAGCATTCTTGCCCTCCCAGTGAGACTGGTCTTTACTATAAGGGAGCCCTGATGGAAAGGGTCCCCCCTTGGTCATAACTTGTAGTTGGAAATGTCTTGGAAGCTGCTGTAGTGGTCTAGTGTATAAGCAAGTTGTGACCATCCTGACATCTAGGTGTTGTACTTTCTTAGTAGGTGCTAGAGAACTTAACTGAAGGTTGACCAGGCATCTGCAGGTCTGCAGACAGTATATAGTTCTGTTTCTTGGTGCACCTTGGGCATAGGGTTTGATCTGATCAACAAGATCTACTGAAGTCAGATACTCCTCTGGCTGAAAGGACTCAGTGATGGATCTGGAGACTCCATTCTGAAATATCTTAATGTACTCTTGGGGTATTTTAAGACTAAACGGCCCTTCAATTTCCGTTCCTTCTTGTCACCATGAAAGGGGAAATCTCATCCTCCTTTTAAGGGAAGAACAGGTTTTATTGCCCAAATGTTAAGAAATGGTGTATAGTAGCAAGACTTCTACAAGACTTTTCTGACCCGTGTGTGTGGGGGGGTGAAGGCATGTGGTGTTCCAGTGGGGCTTGAGGAACTCCATGGAGTATCCTCTGGTAATGTATTTGTAAGGACCAATTGCCTGACTAAGAGTCAGACTACATGTCTCAGAGTATAGAAAATGTGTCCCACCACCACCAGAAGGGTTTGAAGTTATGCTTTGAATGGCTTATGGCCACGGGTTGGTTTATCGTTTCCGCTAATATTTATTTGTTGAATGAACCTTTTCTGAAGGGTTGTCTGGAAGAACCCCGGTTCATCCTTCTGCAATCTTTGTGAAATCTCAGGACACAGTGGAAACTAAAGAAGTAACTCCCAAAACTCCTCTTGTTAGAGTGCTCTCGTGTGTCAGGTTTCAATATAAGTCTTGTTGAGAACATCCCCAAATGGTCTGACATTTTCACAAGTATAGGTCATACCTATGGTCTTAACATGTAGTGAGATAAGCAAAGGTGGTTTGCTATTGCCTGCCTTTGCATAGTAACCCTGGACTTCCTTGATGGTCTCCCATTCAAGAAATAACCAATCAGCTTCTCCCTCAGTAAGAAACCCATTGCATCTGTCCTTTTGAACCATAATTGGAGCAGCCATATTGGTCTCACTCTCTGTTGCTGTCACAAAATGGCCACCGCTGCTCAAATGAGCTTGGCAGCTACCTTCCTTCGCCACTCTCCCAGAGATCGGGGGAGGCAAGAGGTTTGAATCAGACCATGATTTAGAGAAGGGAGACAGGATAGAATAGAAAAGAGCTTTAGAGACGGATTGAAGAGAAAGGTAAAAGATATTTTTAGTGTAGAAGAAAGGCAAAGCCTATTCATCAGCTGCTCTCCCTGTTGAGGCAGGAAAGAAACTGAAGAGGGTGACTCCCACAGGCTTACAGATAGGAAGTTGAAAAAAATGTTCCTCCCTCAAGATACCCTCTGCCTCAGAGGGAGAATGTACATTTTATATGACCTGAAAGCTAACAGATTACATGACCTTTGTTTGCCACTACTTTATCAAACCATCTTAGTATCTTACTACCAGAGGTGAATTAGATGTTAATATTCAGAATCCAAATGTAAAGACTGGGAACTAGAAAGTTTGTTCCATGCCAAGTCACCTGAACAGTTTTTCACACATCCCCAGTAAGTACGTTGAATTGATACTGTGCCACTCATATTCCTCAGATCATCTCTTGCACATCTGAAACTGCCAAAAAGCAGACTGATGCCTTTGAGAAAAACCAGCCAGAATAGATGACTTTGAAATGGTTCACTTGCAGTTCCTGTGCAACTGATGAAGACAGATTTTCAATGGAAGTATCATTTTGGCACTAGGAAGATCTCATTCAAGGAAGTGAATTCAGTCATTTTATCATCATCTTCCTGGCCTTCCACAGGTTTGATATGCTGTTCAATGACCTATTCTGCCAAAACTGATGGCCTTCTGTATCCATAGGTTCATTTGTAAGCCAAGTGCACTTTTAATAAGATCCCTGCCCTTTACATTAGATAGCAAGGTGTATCCAACACAAAGACTAGAGCTGACTACAGCGTTTTGTCCAAGCCACCTTGGTTGAGAGACAAGGTAACCTTTCAAGCTTCATTTATGTACAGTGAACCAGAAGAATAATGCCTATAAGTCATGTGCTCTTCCTATAGGGCCTGCAAAAATAGTCATATTGGAATGCCTTCCAGATGTTAAGCATTTCCTGCTTTGAAGCACCCAAGAGAGATGCATGACACAGCAGGGAGGAGGTTGTTCTAATCAGGGATGGGCAAAGTTTGATAGTGGGCCTTTTTAAAAAAGACATTTTAGCAAGGTATTTAAGCTGTTTTATGCTCTGCTTTATGCTAAATAGTAATGGTGAGCTCAGTTATGAAAACATGAAGTACCACAAAAGCAAATTACCTTTCAGTAAGCAATGCCCAAGTTGCAGACCAGACAACCATTATTCTATTTCTACTCCACTCGGTTTCTTTTTCATCTTGACAATGTATACGTTACCAAAGATCTATCATACCTGGTACGTGCTAAGAGTATACAGGGTAATGTTCTTAATAGATAGGCCACAGCAATGGAACACTCTGCCCTGGAGATTTGTCACTTTAGATTGATGGTCCCCTTACAAGCCCATTTAAGAACTTTCTATGGGTGTGAGAATAACACTTGTGTTTCATGTTATTCTATGCAAGTAGTTTTTGGACCAGTGTAGTTTTGGCAGTATTTCTTTCTCTGAACAAGCCACATTACAGGCAAAATTTCATGTGTACAGTTAACATCAAGATGTTGCCAAAACTCAATTTCTGTCATTGCAGTCCAGACCAACATTCCTGTCAAGTCACAGCCTGTTAACTTGTAAAGTAAATGCATTGTAAATCTAATGTATGTTATCACTCAAAAAAGCTGCTTGACCATGTTTAATATTTTGTCTTAATCACATGGCCCTCTGAGTTAGTACAAAAGGAACAGGGACCTACATGAAACTCATGGGGGAAGAAAGGGGGCCTCCTCCCCTGCACTCCGGGTTGCCACTGGTGTGGACTGTGACCACTTGCCTGCCTTCTGTCATGGGAGGGCACGGAAGAAGTGAAGGAGAAAGCAGCAACAGCAAGCAGTACCACTGCTGTCCTTGCTGCCTCCTCGTGTCCCCACCAATCTTCAACATGGTCTCTGTGCTTCACACCAATGGGATCTAGTGCGCACACGCTGGATCGATCGGTGCTGTAGCAAGCTCTTTTAACGGATTTTCGTGCCCAGTCCCTCAGGCATGCGCAGGAACCCCACCGCACATGCCCAAAGGGGTGGACACGGACATCCTGCCAGTTCCTTTCTTACCGCCGCATTGGAAAGACCTCTTTCTTCGTCAGTCTGATCGGTTTGCTATTCGCTTTTGCTTCACAGCTCTTAGGAATTAGGAATTATTTCCATACTTTATTTTTCTGTTTTAGTGTTTTGTTCTTCAAAAAACTTCCAAAAAAACCCCACCTTTATTTTCTTCTGAGGGGAATTTACCTTAGGCCTTCGGGCTAACCCCCCCCCCTCGACCGTTCCCTCCACTTCACTTCTTTATGGAGAAGAAGTGGGGGGTTTTCAATAGATGCAAACGTTGTGGTAGCAAACTTGCTCCTCCCAACCATCATACCCTCTGCATTTTTTGCCTCGGAGAGTCTCATAAGCCAGAGTCCTGTCGTCATTGTGCTCGTTTCTCAAACCAAATGAGGAAGAACCGCGCTGCGCGCCTTAAAGTAGCACTGCTTAAATTGGCCTTTCCTCCTGCCTCAGCGATGGAGGAGAGACCGTCTACATCGACAGCTCCGGCATCGAGACCTGCCTCCAATGTCGACCGCCCGACACCGAAGCTCCCGACATCGAAGGCACGATCGTCCGCTTCCACGCCAGTCAAAAAGAAGGCTAAGGCAAGTACAGAGCATAAGTCCGCGAAGAAGGGCACCTCCAAGTCCCTTAAGGCGGCAAAGAAGGGGAAGGAAGCGGTGCCTGCACTGGGTGATGCCCCTATAGTGCCTCCCGCTCCAACGGCAGTATCGATATCGGAGGCCCAAGTCCCTCCACCGATGCTGACCATCCACGTATTGGACTCCCCTGTCCACCAAATGGAGTCTCCTTCTCCGTCGTCAACATCGGCGGTATTGGAAGCTCCCAACATCGATCCACGTCGGCACCGATATACCTCATGTGATACGCAGCGTCACCCTCCACGTCTGCACACTCAACCTGTCGATATCGACAGCTGACATTACAGGGACAATTCTCACAGACAAGCTACTGCCTTGTCTCCCAGACGTCCACGGTC
>NW_015173673.1:1461899-1463815 GCF_001447785.1 Gekko japonicus | reverse complement strand
GACATCGACGGTATCGGAAGCTCCCGACATCGATCCACGTCGGCACCGATATACCTCATGTGACACGCAGCGTCAACTTTCACGTCTGCACACTCAATCCGTCGATATCGACAGCCGACATTACAGGGACAATTCCCACAGACAAGCTACTGCCTTGTCTCCCAGACGTCCACGGTCCAGAAGCCGCTCCCCCAGAGTCTTCCTACCTCCCCCACCACCAATGTCGTGGGATCAACGACAGTTGAGGTACCTCTATGGGGCTTATCCACCGTCCATGCCGTGGTTGACTCCAGCGGGCTATACTGATTGGGATCGCTACTTGACCCACTCCATTCACAGGTCGAGATCCCCACACAAGTCGAGACCTTCAGCATCTCTGTCGCATCCTCCTATAGTCGATCCGTCCCACCATACCCTGGAACCAAGTCGTCCACTCAATACTCCGGTCACTCCAAACCCTGTCGGTCCTGTCGTCCAACCGAAACCAGTACCTTCTCAACAGGACATTTCGGTCCACACACCACAACAAGACTTCATGGAAGAGGACTCAGATACAGAGGCTTCTGAGGCTCATACCTCTCCTGACCATACATCTCCCAACCAAGATGTTGCGGAGGACTTACCTGTATCTCCATCGGACAACCTTACCTCTTACACTGATCTAGTCAAAAGAATGGCCCACTCCTTAGGTCTCTCTGTTGTCCAGCAACATCCACAGGCCACAGATTCTGTTTACGACATAGTTCAGCTTGATACCTCGTCCACCTTGGTCCACCTTGGCATCGCCCATGTCCTCAGTACTACTGCAGGCAGCAAAATCACCATGGCTAAAACCTTTGGCTGCTCCTGTGTCCACAAGGAGATTGGATCACGTGTACAGAGTCCAAGAGTCAGATGCCGAATTCCTCTTCTCTCACCCACAGCCTAACTCTATGGTGATAACATCCTCCTCCAAATCGAAAAGAATGCATTCCGCTCCTTCGGATAAGGAGGGTAAGAAGTTAGATGCTTTCGGCAGGCGCTTCTACTCTACAGGAGCATTAGGAGTCAAGGCCTCTAACTATCTGGCCTGTATGAACCGATATCAGTATACTCTCTGGGAACTGTTCTCAGAACTTCTTACCCACCTCCCAGATGACAAACTTCAGGCGGCCAGAGTCATCCAAAAAGAAGGCATGGCAAAACAGAACCCCAATACTCCGGTCGTCGTATCCATGCCCACTTCCCCACCTCTCCTCTTTGAGGTGTCCGTCCTTCTGCAGAAGGGAGCCATCGAACGCGTACCACAACACCTCAAACGGACGGAATTTTATTCCCGATACTTCACAGTCCCGAAGAGAGACGGAGGCGTTCGGCCCATATTAGATCTCAGGGAACTGAATCGTTTTGTGACCTACCACCACTTCCGCATGGTGTCCCTACAACAGATCATGCCATTGCTTCGCAGACAAGTCTGGATGGCCACCCTCGACCTCCAAGATGCATATTTCCACCTTACTATCCATCCCTTCCACCGCCAATACCTACGCTTTGTGATTGGTCAACGGCATTACCAGTATACGGCCCTTCCATTCGGCCTGTCCAGTGCCCCCAGGGTCTTCACAAAAACTATGATTGTGGTTGCAGCTTTTCTCCGTCTCCGGGGTATCCATATATAGACGATTGGCTTCTGGTAGCACCTTCCAGGAATGTCCTGGTCTGCAATGTCACAGAAACTCTAGCACTACTGGAGAATCTCGGCCTGCTAGTCAATCGGCAAAGGTCCCAATTGTGTCCGGTCCAGCGCATACAGTACATCGGCACAATACTGGATTCTCAGACATACATGGCTTACCTGCCCCACGACAGGGCAACAGATATCATCTCCTTAGCCACCGTCATCCATACCCAAACCTCTGTCACTGCCTTCCAAATTC
>NW_015173673.1:1449551-1459783 GCF_001447785.1 Gekko japonicus | reverse complement strand
AGATAAGCAGGTTGCTTACCAGTAACTGGTGATCTTCGAGTGGTCATCTGTGCATTCACACCACCCGCCCTCCTTCCCCCTTGCTGTCAGCTTCTACATTTTTGAATAGGGGTTGATTTGCAGCGGTTTGTAGGAACTGGCGGGATTGTCCGCGCCCACCCCTCTGGGCATGCGTGGTGGGGTTCCTGCACATGCCCGAGGGACTGGGCGCGAAAATCCGTTAAAAGAGCTTGCTACAGCACCGATCGATCCAGCTCGTGCGCACTAGATCCCATGGGTGTGAATGCAGAGATGACCACTCGAAGATCACCAGTTACTGTTAAGCAACCTGCCTTTCATCCATCTTCTCTCCCTCACTTAGGTGGGGCAGGGCAACAATGGCTAAGGAAGGGAGGAGGTAGTACTGGTGCCACTCCTGTCCTATTATCCACCTGGCTTCCTTCTGCCCATCATGACCCCCCCCAAAAAAAACACTTAAGTTCTTCCTGACCCTTTTCTCCCCCTCCCGCCACCACCACCAATGCCTTCCCCCAGCTCATCCATTTGCCACCATCCCTACCACCCCCTCTTCTTGGCCACATGTAAATTCATTGCTTCTCTTGCCAGCAGTGGCCGTGGTAGTTTTCCCTCCTGGCTCAGCCAAGCATGCTACCTCCCTGCCATTGCTTGTGTATGGCAGGGCTCACAATGGAAGCTGATATCATGACACCAAAATTAAGCTTTCCCTCCTTGTAAGGTAAAGGTTTCTTATACTCTTAAAAATATCCCCTCACTTGTCCCAGGTCTCCTATATGAACATGCCCTCATTTTGTGGATTCTTAAATCTACGTTCTAGAGCCTTTGCTCAAAACTAGATATTTTACGGTGAGCAAGCATGCTGGATTGGAAGCAAGGCGACCAAATGTTTGTTCATTGACTCCAGGTAACCTGCTTCAGGCTACTGATGAGAAAAAGAATGTGGGGAATAGACCTCTACTTGCCATCCTCATAAATGGAGGAAGAACAGGGTAAAAAGGTAAGCTACACTTGAAGGCTCATAGAAGTTCACAAGGGACTTTTCCATGGTCTTTGGTTCCAGCCTGTTTCTGCTTCAGCAGTGCTACAGCATCTGGTCTTCTGGACAACCAAGTGGAATTTTAGGGAAGGAATTTAAGGCAGGATGGGCCTATAGTGCAGTTTATTTTGGAAATTCAATAGCTGGAGAATCATCATGATGGGAAAAAGCAAGGTAATATAGATTCAGAACTTTTCTTCAAATACCAATTAGTTCTGCACTGGAGAGTTAGATACTGAACATCTGTAGTCTTGAATTCATTTCATGATCCCAAATAATGAACATCTGTAGTCTTGAATTCATTTCATAGTACCCTATTTGTTGAACTGCTGTGATAACGTGAAAGCTAAAACATTCTATAGCGCTCAGGGTGAATGTGTTGTCAACAGCATCTGGTTAAGCAGCAGTGCTTCAGTGGGGAAAGTGAACATTCAGTTTCACCAAGACTGAAGAAGAGCTATCACGAAGGGAGCAGATGTTAGAAACAAGTGTTTTGTGCTGGATTCTGGACAGGCAAGATAAAGACTGGAACCATCTCCAAGACACGGGCAAACCAGAAGAACAGGAAAACCAAGGAAGGAGATATATCAGTAAATTTACACAGAATCCAGAGAGAATGAAGAGCAAAAGCTGAGGAAACTCAGCACCAAAAGGAGAGGGGGGCTGGGAAGACTTGGGGGCAGGGCTGCTGCTGCTGTGATGTTGGCATGGGAGAAACAACATGGATGTGGGGGGGGGCTTACAATTTAGAAACAAGGCCAAAAAAGTAACAGACTGCCTCAGGCAGGCTCTGCTGGAAAGGCAGCAACATTTTCTAAATAAATGAATCAAAAAAAGAACCAAGGAGACCTGGAAGCCCAGCAAGCCAGCAGAACTGAAGGAAAGAGACTGTAAGCAAACGGGAATCTAACAGAACAATGGGTAATGTAGGGGAAAGGGTAGCTAAGGATAATGCAGAGCATGGAGAACCTGACATGGGACCTAGGAAAGGAGGGGCTGTATTTTAGGGATAGGGAAGGAGGTAGGCAGGAGTGTTGGGGAGGTCAGAAGTGTGGGTGAGAAAGCGGAGACACAAGCCGCCACGTCTCAGGCTGTATATTGCGGCAGCACGTTTCTCCTAGTGGCTGCATACCGCCTCGAACAGAAAAATGGATCTTTGCAAATCGTGTAGTGCAAGACACAAGACTCAAACCCTCTGCGTGTGTGGTATTTTGTTTTTATTAGAAGTCTGGAATACAACAAGTAAGGAGATCCCATTGCCCAGAGACCCCGTCTTCAAAGTCCAAGATGTGCTTTGTTGCCTCCAACAGTAAGCATTTTAAAAAAAACAAAAACCCTGAACAAGGCCACTAGTTAATGGGGGAAGAAAGAAGCCGCAGAATCTAACTACACTATGCTGAAAACCTGCGCGCACACGCACACACACACACACAGAAAAAGAGGAAGCAAGCAAACCTCCGATTGCTGAGAGTAAGGCATCAGGTGCCAACCTGGGAAGAAGTCTCAGCAAGCACCCCAGAGAAAAGTGCACAGCTAAGCAGTATCTCATTGGGACACAAGATGTCCTAAAACAGAGACCAAGAGGGGGTTAAGAACAGCAAGTGGAGTATTGTGTTTCTGTACAGGTTTTATGCTGTGTCAGACCGGGTTGCAAAAGCCCCTTTTCCAGGAAGCAAGCACAGGATGATCTAGAATGAGGAGATGCAGCTTCTGCTGGTACAGATACAAAAGTACCCCAAAAAGTGCTTTTCACACAGGTAGGTCTAGGTCTGATATGCACGGCCACTTGCCCTCATGAGGAAAAGCCACCGTTCCACCAGGTGGCTACACAAACACCAGTGAGAAGGTTTAAAAAACAGCATTGGACTTCCCGGTGCATTAAAAGGCTTCAAGTTAATACTGTCAACTTAAGTTTGGGATCAAAACACCAACAAACATTAGGCTGCCAATCTGGCCTAGCTGCATTCAGTGTTGTGATCCTATTCAAATTAAAAAACACCTCCCTTTAAGCTGCCTACAAGCACTAGTTAAGCACCTCTTGTAAGTCTGAACACTTCCGATTCTGTTTTCAGGGGTAAAAGAGCAGTCAATCCCCTGTCCCTAAAAAAGAAGGGGGAAAGATGGGCAAAACACAGAAGAACATCTGTTTACTCTGGAGATGGAAATAACTGCCCTCAGAGAGTTGTTATCTGCATAAAGACAATTGACCAAAATGCTTCTTCCAAGATCTGTCATCCCTTACCAACCACTGCAGGAAGAAGCAGTGGCTACACCTTCCCAGAATTATTCTGACAGTTCTGCTGCATGGTCTTTCACCCCTTCTCTGAATGCACCACTACCCCTTGCTGTTAAGCCATCTGGGGCAAAGAGTTTTAAAAAAAACAGTGTGTAGGAAACAGGGAAAGGCAGTGCCCACTGCAGAGGTGAAATCAGACGAGCTCCCTTGAGTCCGAACACTATTCTGAGGAGAGGAAAAGCTATAACAGAACCAAAGTCTGCAAGCTGTGTTTTACAGTGTGCAACATTATTGTAGATATCAGAAGGAAGAGTGAAGCAATGGCAGTGTTACGTTGCAGCTCAGCAGACTGAATACAGGCTGCCTTCGCACTCCTGTGGTTCAGGAGCACGCTAAACAATCCAGAATGGATCAGCAGAGTGGACTGCCGGTCTCCTTCCCCTCAAGCACAACGCAACACTCACCACTCCCACTATCTTCCTCCCAATGTGTCCATTCCCCTTCCCTGGCTCACCTTCGAAACAGCAGATGCCCAGCACTAACAAGCACACTTGGATAAAGGGGATAGGCAGACCTAACAGAATGGCAAATCTGACAGGAGACCCCAGAGGTCAAGGGATGTGCTATGTTGTGCCTTAAAGCCAGCCACCAAAAACCCAGAACGCTGGTGCAACAAGCCATTGGGAAGTGTCCATAAAGGGAGAGAGCGCCTAGAAGGCTTTGCCTGTGAAGGAAGCAGAGCTCAGCTACAGACAGCGCCTTCTTTACCATCTGAACACACAGATGCCTGAATGGCAGCCCGATATCTAATATAAGTTGTAGGCATTTCAGTGCTCTCGCAAACCTTGTGCGCAGCCCCGAGGCCTATGGGGGTCTATGTCCAATGTGCACCAGCACTAGGAAGAACCTGCAGAGCCCGGATGCTTGACTCCCCAGGGGTTTCACCTGGCCCTCTCGCACTTGACAAAGTTCGTGCAAGATTGAAACAGTGTGTGGTACTTGCATGTTGCATTCTATACAAAACCCCTCCCTCCTCAGTTTTTAAAACATTTATATAAACTTTTTAATTAAACAGAAAATTAGAAATCTTATTTACATTTTTTTCTCTCTCTCTCAAAAGAGCATCTAAAATCAACTTACCTGAACAAGATACAAATCTTAAACTAGTTTTTTTAAAAAAACATTTCCAAGCCACCTCTCCATGACAACCCCTCTTATTTTCTACAAATAAATATGGCATTGAACAGAAGATGATTAAGAAAGGGCTTTCTTTAGCTTAGTCTATAGATCCCAGGAATTAGGTAGGGTTTAAGAACTTCTGGGTCTTCAAAACCAATTCACTCCAATGCTTGAGGTATGATTTTTTCTTCTGCACTAAAGTTAGAATTCCCATGAAGCTTCCACACCACCGCAGGTAAGAGGTGGGCACTGATGCTCACACCAGCTGCCTGGTTAACTCCTGGCTGCTCCCACAGTTCTCTTTTGGTTACAGTCCTGGGCGTCTGGCCACTTTCACTGCATCTCGTTCTCCGAGCAGCCTCCTCCAACTGTGAAGCGGAACTCCTGAAGGTTTGAAACGCCATGGAAGTGCACAAAGGCACCAGCCACTACAAACACGTGGAATAGCTGGTGGGAGTGGAACTGTAGGGGGGAAATGAAAATACTGCTTAGATCACAGGCATGTCCTGGTTTCCAAAATATCATATAAGGGACTGTGTTAGAGATTAGTTGAGAGAGGGTGAACAGTGCTAGCCTGCTAAAGAAAAGGCCACAACACTGGTTTCCAAACTGAGCAGCCATGTTTTGCGTGCACCAACTGGTGTAAATTTGACTCCCTCTGGCCCTGCAGAAGTTGGCATCGTTGGCTGGAGAACTGAACACAGGCAAGACTCAACAGACTCTGCATCCAAACAGTTGTATTTTTGCAGCTACATGGCATTCTCTCTTGTGGGAACCAGATATGCCAAGAATGAAAAATGCTGGCATATGAACAGTCTTTGAGACTGTTACCATGGGAAGAAGAGTCCACTAGGTTTCAGAGCTGGAGCATACACAACAGGACTCTGTTTTCACCGAGAACCAAACATCACGAGACGTTTCCAGGACTGATACTTCTTCTGTTCCCTTCTAGTTGTGCAGTTGTTTTTATTTGTCACTGCAGATAGGCAGCTGGGGACACAACGCCTTTAACACCCTCCTACCACACGGCCTGGCAGCCTTGTATACTCACCCAGATGTCACACTTGCCCGGGAAGAACCTCTCTGGGATGCGAGCAGCGTACAGGGCAGCACCAGTGATGTACAAACAAGCCATGAGGGCCAGCCAGCCAATCTGTCCCATCGTGGCAGCCTTAAGGAGCCCTTCTGAGATGACAAAGTGCAGTGTGGGGATAACCCCACTAAGGCCCAGAGCTAGAAACACTCCTAGGGGACAACAGGACAGATTCAGCCTCATGCACAAAGAACAAGGGGCATAAATGAGCAGCAGACTGCTAAAACTCAGGGCTCCAAGCATAGTAACAAGGCCCTTCGTGTGTTTTTTTTAAAGTGCAGTTTTCCAGTGTTCTGAAAGTGAACACTGTAGCATGACTAGCCAGCAAATACCTCCCTTTAAGACATTCAGTACAAGCTTACAAGGGAAAAAAACACTGGACACAGTTAACAGTGACCCTTGACAGGTTACTGAAAGAGAAAGAGAAGTGCTCGTGGAAAAAGCAGCTTCAATTCATTTTCTCTTCACTGCACGAAAGCAAGAATTACCTGTCCTCAGAAGAGCCCAGCCCACAAGTTTCTGCACAAGTAGCATTCCCAAGCATGTCCCAATTGGAAGAAGGAAAAGCAAAAATGGCGAGGCATGCAGAGAGGCAGCAAGTATTTTCCTTTATGTGTGTGTGGGAGTGTGTGTACTTTTGACTTAAACGGGGCCAAAATTTTCATTTCTCTCTGTACGTTAGTATTTTCACAGGATCTTTCAGAAGTAGAAGGAGGGAGTATGAAGGAGAGAATGCTGCACCCGATTGTCTCTACATCTAACACTGTAGCCTAAGATGACACTGCAAGAGTTCATATTACCTTTTTTTAAAAAGCTAAGTGCATGAATTTGCATTCAGCACATAGACACCTGTAATAGGGGGACCATAGCTTCCTATCATACAGAATACAACAATTCTAAAAATGTACTTTGAGAATTGTACAAGCTAAACACATCTGTGCCATCCCAAAGACTACAGCTTAAATCCTAACCATGGGTTTCGCTTGCAGAAGGCACTTTCACTAATGGAAGGGGAGAGATACTTTTTGCCAGCCCTCTGATCCAATAACACCCCCCCCATGCTCTTCTTGGATATCTATTCCACTGTCCTTCTTGTGGGGGTACAGCAGGCTGCAATGGAGGTGGAGTGCAGCATCACTCTGCTCATACTAGACAGGATCCAAGTTTGATTAATTGTGGCACACGTTCTGCAGACTAGAGCACATCAGAAGCATGATGTGGCCCTTATGTGCACATGCACATACAGACATGTACCAAGAATTTTAAAAAATCATAGGCTGTTTGTATTGGGTGTATGTGTACCCACCGTACCAAGTAAGAATCACCCAGCATGCATCTGACACAGTGCAATCTAGTCCACTAAAATTTATGTCGCAACCAATCTCCTAATCCTGAAGATTATTGTTTCTGCCACAACAAAATAAGCATGGTTAGCCCCCCTTGAATTTGGCATTACACAAGCACAACTGACAGTTTAACTGTATCCAACATTTAAGAGCCACAAACTCCAGTAATCCAACCAATGAAACTTTAGAAAAGGCTTTACACCGGTACCTAAACGAGAAATTCCAAAAACTACCCCGTGATTCTTACCTGCCCGTACTCCTCTGTATTGAGGGGTTGCAAATCTGTCCCACTGGGAAACGATAATGGCTGCAATGCCCAGGACACAGATCACTATCAAGTAGATGAAGCACGGCTGAGGGTTGCAATAGAAAGAGTAGTAGAGCCAAGGAACAAAGCTGCCCATAATGAGAAGGGCAATACCAGAGTAGTCCAACCTAGAAAAGAGGGAGAAAAGTACTTAAGTTCAGCGTCCCAATTTGTTCCATTACTCTTGTGCATTTGAACAAGACTGTTGATGGACTGGCATAGTTTCCACAGAGCACCCTGCTTTGGCACATCTCTTGCCTATCTGCACACAACTGACAGCTGTTTCGAAACAAGACTCTCTTCTCATTGGGCATAAAGTATCCCAAGAGCACACTTCGATATTTAACTTGAGAAAATTGGAGCAGCTTACTTGCAATCACTGTTCTTTGACAGGCACACATCCCAAAACCCATATGTGCAATGATGTGGACTCACCCAAAGAATAACAAAGAAACATGGCAAAGATAGAAAAGCTTCAAGTACAAAGAACTTAGCCTGCAAGTCACAATTTCAAAAGTGCATGCAATTTGTCTTTCATCCCAAAAGCAGATCACATAATGCCAACTCCAGGTGTCCACCTTGGCCCTGAGAAGCTAAGTAATTCTAGAGCACATCCCAGAGTTTCAAAGTGCTTCACACACATCTCCTCAGCAACCCCTTTGAGATAAGCTAGTATTTCTGCAAATAGGTGGCCTCAGACAAGCCACTATTATTTCAGCTGCAGCCTGCTTAATGACTTCATCGCAGAGGCAAGGTTTCAACAGTGGACTTTCCAGCTCAGAGCTCACACTTGCCACTTACTTGGAGAAGAGCCTCGACACACCTTCTGAATGGCAGTAAACTGTATGGAAGAGCCACGAGAAGGAGAGGCAGAGAATGGCTCCCAAAAAGAACATTCCAACCACCACCTTCTCCTGCACAGGTGCTACAAAGGTCATGTTTGGCCGGAACATGTAGAATATTCCCAGACACAAGAAGAACACACAACCTAGGCAAGAAAAAGCAACATGATGACACCTGCCAAATTCTAACACAGAAACAGAGGTGTTGGAGCACCGTGTCAAATTCTTAAGTGCTCAATAGGCATCTACCACATTGTTCTAAGTCAACATTTCCTTTGGCAGAATGGGCTATACTTTAGAGCCCCTCAAGCTTAACTCATCAGTAACTGGCCTGTTTTCTGACAAGTTGCCCAACAAATTTATGGCTATAGCAGGGTGTGAACTCTGCTCTTCCCCATTCATCGAGTCAGACGCTACCATATCCTTCCTTTCTAGAACTGAATGCTCACTCAGCTCCATTTCATGGCCACTGCCAACTTTTGAATACATCAGCAGCTGCATGAAAGGCCTTTGGTGAGAGATCTGACAGAAACCAAGAACCGGGCTCAGTTTACTGCACTGAGGCTTTCTTTTGCTCACCGTGAAGAGGCACGGCAGTGTAACAGAAAGAAACTGGTTGCTGTATTTGCACTACCCCAACATGCTCTATGACTGAGGGCAGCCCTGCTTTGACCCAAGCACTCTGCCAAGCAAGACAGCTGTATGGTTAAAAATAGCCAGCAAAATTTAGGGCTAGTTTTATCCTTCCTGCGGAACCTGAAACATATGGTCATTGCAATACCAACACAAGCTAATTTGTGGCCTGTTCTATCATTAGCCTTGAGGGCCAAAAAGCACATGCAATTTACCTTCTTTCAAGGGCATCGCTGCCAAAACACCGTGCTGAGAGACAGCCACAAAGAGGCAAGTGGTTAGTTCCGCAGCACTGAAACCACGGTCTTTGCTCAAAGTCTGGCAGACACAAGAGGCCTTGGAGCCACCTCACAGTCCTAGGAAATGAGAAGTGTGCCATCCTCCTACTGGCAAGCACCAAAGTATCATGGCCATTTACTAGGAGCTGCAATGAAGTGCTGATGGCATTACAGAGAGCTCACGAAAACACTTCTGCTCAGCCATGTTAAGGGTTCCATGCACTGGGCTCACTGAACAACTAAAGATCTCCATCCATGGAACATTTCTTGCACCCTGCTTTCAACAAAAGAACAAATTTAGAGTCCAGTGACACCTTTAAGACCAACAAAGGTTTATTCAAGGTATGAGCTTTTGTGTATATGCACACTTTCAAATACATTCAAATACATACCTTCCATTCCAATGTATTTGAAAAATGTGTGCATGTGCTCGGAAGCTCATACCTTGAATAAACCTTTGTTGGTCTTAAGGGTGCCACTGGAATCTAAATTTCCCAAAAGTAAGATGCACTTTCTTCCTAAAAGCCGAAGCGGTAATTTGAGTGAATCCCCTACATGCAAGTATAATTCAGTACAAATAAGAAGCAAAACAGAAGCTGCATTCTTGTGCTGCAAATACTATAGTATCCCCTTGTGCATCATGCCCCAGGATATCTTGCCTTTGGTAAAGAGAAGCCCTATCTCCAGCCTCCACTGCCCTCACAAGACAGGATGTGCATCATGTTGACATCAAAGGTAATACCTAGTAGATGTGTCCAGATGTTGCCAGTCTCAGTGTGTATTCTGAAAATGCTTTTGAAGCATGCCCGGAAAGAGGGCATGGGTGGTCGGTGTCCATGCAACAGGTAGTCATTGTCCTTTAGCCAGTCCGGCAAGACATCAAAGGGGATGACACGCCATCTGCCCTCCCACACCTGAAGGATGTAAGAAGGCAGGATTAAAGTCTCCTATTGCTGCATATTCCCTGATGGACTGCGAGGAAAGAGGCAAACATTTACATGCAACGCATTCTGAGTGAACTGAAAAGGAAAGTGGCTCCACAGAACAGTTTGGCTACTGAAGCTTCAATACCACATGCTAGAGTTGCTCCCAGTAAGTTGACAAAACCAGGCTGATGCAATTCACTCATTTGAGAAACGGTAATGATACGAACTCTTTCATGGGGTACTGACTGCAAGGAAAACCAGGCGATACCAGTGACAGAACTTGGAAAGCCAGAGTCTCTACTCTTATTTTCAGATGCACTTGCCATCTGATTTCAAGC
>NW_015173673.1:1357388-1449507 GCF_001447785.1 Gekko japonicus | reverse complement strand
GGAGGTATTGGTGTCCTATTCAGGGAGGTGGCAGGACCTAATTTAATTCTAGGTCTGAGGTTACTACTAATAGCCAGGCACCAATACGAAACTGGTTCCCTTTAAGTTAGGGAAGGAAAGTCAAGACCAGGAATATTTATACAGATCACAAGGGATTTGCCCCGGGTGGCATTTCAATAGAACTTGGAAGGTGGACACAATGACGCTGCTACGCAAGGGAGACAAATGGTAATCTGAAAACAAAGCTTTGCATACCCTGAAAAGAGAAGGTGTAGAAAAAAAGTTGACCTTTTAAATGAAAGCCCTTTGACCCAGAAACATCAGAGGCAGAGAGCGTTATTCTGCTTGCACTTCCACAGATGTTTTCAAAAAGAAACTCAACAGTTGTACCATCATGTTTAATCCCACATTTCAACATGTAATCCCCATTGTGCTAAACTGTCCAATTCATCCAATTACGGGAGGCCCAAAATCCCAAAACGGTGTCACAATATCGGTTGAGGCAACAGACCATCTTGATGGCCACCCACTGAGACCTGGCTTTCTGTCGCCCCAAGTGCATGCACTGCTAGCCACAAGACCGTCCAGCTGTGTCAAG
Source organism: Gekko japonicus (assembly GCF_001447785.1). Lineage (NCBI taxonomy): Eukaryota > Metazoa > Chordata > Lepidosauria > Squamata > Gekkonidae > Gekko > Gekko japonicus. The sequence continues at coordinate 1,448,909 of NW_015173673.1, read as the reverse complement.
ACGCACTGGTGCATGGTAGGCCTCTTACCTTACACACAAACTCTTCCATTTTCTCCATGGCATGGTGGGCTTGGAGGAGAGGCAGCATCCCCATAAATCTTTCATCTTCCGGTGCCGAATCATTATCCCTGGCATCGTCAGAACTCTGAAATAGAAATTAGTTAAAACGTTGGAACAAAAAGCAGGTTTTAAATGTGACATCAACCATACAACTTGAGGGTATTCAGAGAAGCCAGGGTATCCAGCTGCATTATTCAGAAAACTTCTGCGACCTGGAAACAGCCAAGGGAAATGAGCTGAAAGTAACGCCCCCCCCATTTGTGAAATGGGGGGAGGAAAAGGTGAAAAGCTCTCACTGTGTAGCAAGTATTTCCAGACAAAAGAAACCTTGAACATTACAGTGTGCATTTGTTAAAAGATGATGTAAGAGGTCAGTACACGGCACGAATGCATTCTATTTTTGTATATGTACAAACCCTGTCAAAACATCACCAATTTGCCTATAAAGAACCACTCGATACAGCTTCTGTGCCCAGGTTCCTCATGTGAACCCAGCAGGGTGCCAAGAAAAATTAAAAATTGGACAAACTTACTAAATTGGTTTGTTTTAATTCTTAGGACGATGAACACTACACCTTTTTACTGTTTAGATAGATTACGTATTCCCAGATTCGAGTCCAGGAGCACCTTAGATACCAACAACACTTTCATACCTGATGACTTTTGACTCTTGAAAGCTCATGCCCCCCCCCCCAAATCTTGTTGGTCGCTACAGCACTACTGGACTTGAACTGCACTGTTCTACTGCTGACCAATACGGCCACCCTCTGAAACCACACGCATTTCCCTTATACTGAATCAAGCCACTCCACCCCCACCCCCTATTCAGTATTGTTAACTCTGACAAGCAGCCATTCTCCAAGGCCCCTCAGAAGTTTGTCCATCCCAACTACCCAAGATCCTTGAAATGGAGACAGAACATGGAACCTTGTCCATTCAAAGCACGTGTCGTGCCTCTGAGCGATGGACTCCCGCCCGCTTCCCTAGTTATCAACACGTCTTAATTCAATCCATAAAAGACAACAGCATCCCTTCCCAAGTTTTAAGGCCACCCACCTCAGCAGGTGCTCAGCAGAGCCTCAGTGCCAATATACAAACGCACCTGTCAGTGAAATTAACTTAAAATACAGGCACTGCCTAAACTGCTTCTCCCCCACCCCACCCCAGAGCCAACAGCAGTCTTGGGAATGCAAGTAAGTCAGAGGGCAAAAGGGATGTGTGTGTGTGAAAGAGTTAATCCTCCTCCCTGTACACCACACCCCTAATACCAACTGGGGTCCCATGTGTCTGCAATTTACAGAAACAGGAGAACTGTTACTAGATCTCCCGTTGCTGTGTCCAACAGTACTTCCATTCCATAACATTCATAAAAACGTTCTGGCTGTATCTTAACCTGAAACACATCAATTCACCCTCTACTCAACACACGAGAGCATAAGCTGGATGTGCCACAACATATCAAACTTACTTTTAAGTCAGCCCAGAAGAGCACATGCAGGTGTGCGCACACAAAAGAGAGTGGCTAAGAACTGCTAGTGTGGCATTTTGTATAGTGTTGGACAAGGAATAGCAAGACCCATCTTCAAATTCCACCACTGCCAAACTCACAGAGTTACTCTGGGCCAAGGACCCACTCTCTCAGCCTACACTATCACGTATGCTGCCCCCAACAGACTTCTTTGGAAGAAGGACATGATGAAAACATGACAAAGACCCAGATCACTTTAAGAACAGGACTGCTTACAGCAGAATCAAACTGTGCTGCTCTATATGACTTTTTGAGAATCAAAATTGGATGATGGTTTAATTTTGTGTTTATTACTTCTCACCAGCCTGCCAGTCTTTCTTTCTCTGTTTATTAAAAATTCTGGACAGCATAACGCCTTCAAAAGGTTGGGGAAAGAGTACAGCTCCTACCCCTTTGTCTTCTAGCGTCCTGCTGGAATGAATGGAAATGCCTTCAGTTTGTAACGTAAGCAGTTTTAAGTTGGTAAGCAGAGTAGGTCACTTACAGGTATTGTACTATTCAAGGCCTTTTATTATTCAAGCAGCAGCATTACACAGCCAGTGCCACAAGTTCTCCAGACTTCTATGTAACCTACATGAACCCTTAATATACCATTCCTCAGACTCCCTAAAAACCTACTAGTGAAGCTCCAGAACACACACTCACAAGAAACTGTATCTGAAGAAGTGTGCCTGCACACAAAAGTTTATACCCAGAATAAAACTGAGAGCAGCTCTCCAGGGTCTCAGGTTGAGGTCTTTCTCATCACCTACTGTCTGGTCCTTTTAACTGGAGATGCCGGGGATTGAACCTGGAACCTTCCGCATGCCAAGCGGATGCTCTACCACAGAGCCACGGCCCCTACCCTTCTATAATCACAAGTCAGATCTTCCACAAACACTGCGTATCAATATGCAACAGTGTTAATGGCACTTACTATTTTATTTGTTTCTTCCTGGTTAAACTCTTACAACAGGAAAGGAAGAGAGCACCTGGCCCCTTTTCACTTCCTCCACATTTTCCCAGCATGGCTAAGCAACACAGTCCCAGACCTCTTCTTTAACTAAACGCAAACCTATTCCAGATCAACTAAAACCTATAAAGCACTTTCACTGAAAAACAGAACTCCTGGTGCATTTTAAATAATGCACAAGCTTCAGACCTCACAGTAACATTTTATTCGACCATGGAAATACATACCTGCCTCTCAGGTAACTTTACCTAGCAGCTGGTAAGAAATGAGTGCATTTCTATAGCTTTATTAAAGTTATCAGCCTAGTACCATAGCTATAGTAATTCACATCATGGAAGATTAACAGATGGTTCTTTGGTCTAAAGCAATCATCTCCTGTTAAAATATATTAAATGACAACTAACCCAAGTTATCTTAGATGAATTTAACAGCTTGGATTTTGCTAGAGATTGCTTCTACTTCTTGGCTACCAACGATCCAACATTTTTAAATGATGCAAAATAATCATGCCTGAATTGCAAACTTAACAGGAAATACGCTTTTTCTAGATTAGGAATACCTGTCACCCACTATCTTAAGTTTGCAGGAATTTCACCCATCTGCTGGTTTGATTATTATGGAGAATTGCAGCAAAAATAAATGAACCTAAGGCAAAACTCAAACAGTTCAGGGTTCTGATTTTGAAGAAAACGTTTTGTAATTTTGCACACGTTTATAGCATGTTTGTTGCCTTCTTTACTACCTGTTTTAATGCCAACATACAGAGGTGGCATGATTCTCAGGATATTTGCATTACCGAAACTAGCCTTGCCCTTGAAAGATAACATGCTGTTTTCCATTCAAAATTAAGCACTAGGCAAAAACAAGGGAGGCTCCTTGGCTCAATGGGCCATACAGAAGTGAACCCAAAGAAGTCAGGCTCGCCCTCGCTCTCCTGGCAACATCTGGCTATTTCTAAATAAGCTCCTGCTATAAAGTACAGCCCGTTTTCTGAGCATTGAGTGGGAAGGCAGATATTAAAACCTGCCGTCCCAAAGATGAGACAATGAATGGATCGTATTGCAGTAGTTTTGCTGGTAACTCATCATCTAATTGACTGTGAGTACATCTTGAGTGACTGCCAAATGGCTACATGGCATGTTCTTGCTTTGGGAGGACTACATTGCCTCGCCTCCCCACAGTACCGGTGAACAGGGTAACAGGTTCCACTGCAAGCATACCATCTGGATGCAGTTAATTACTACTATGAAGTCAAATGCCAGAGATCTTTTTAATCTTCACTATTAGTCAAGGTTAAGATGATCTCTCAGCTGCCACAAATTTAGAGTGCAGTGGCACCTTTAAGACCAACAAAGTTTTATTCAAGGTATGAGTTTTCGTGTGCACGCGCACTTTTTCAAATACACTGTCTTTTTTAGATGCTGAGCTTCATAGTCATTGGATTGAATCCAAATACCCCACTACCTTTAGAAGAAGGGAGTTCGTGGCCTGGCGAACCCACCAGCTTTATCTGTACTAAAAAAAAAAAGACTTTTGCAAAGAGAGTGCTGGTTAGGCATATGAGATGCGAAGGTTAGAAATACTTAGCAAGCACGTTCACCCATTTACTAACAGCTCGCTATCACTCATGTGTTACCGGAAAGACAAGGAATCCCTCACAACGAGCCAACTTCATTCTTGGGCTGTGACCACCATTCTAATGTATATTACTGTGTTTAACTCTGTTTATTGTACTACTGGATGTTGCTACCCGCCCTGAGCCTGCTTGCGGGAAGGGCAGGCTATAAATACGAAATAAATAAATAAATAAATAATGATATCTAGGGTTGAGGTCAATGAGTAGACACCTATCATCATCATCAAGAACAAGACAGCTTCCCCTCAGCCAGTTAGCGTGGAAATGCTTACCTGTGCTCTCTTATGCTTGCAACACTCCCAGTGGCAACAGCCATCATGGAAGTACCACGATCACAGCACAGAACAGACAGGAAAGCTCAGAACCCAAGCAAAATGGAGGGAAGGAGAAGAAATCAGGGCTTAACAGGAGGAGAAGAAGGGAAAAGCATTAACCAGGAGTAGAAAAGTATAGGGTGTCATAATACAAAGAGCAGCACTAGCGGAAGGTAAAGGAAGTGCAGGAATGAACAACGAAAGACGAGAAGCCTGTGAAAAACATAAGGGAGTTATGCTGCAGGACTCTTATAGAAGAAGAAGAAGAGATTGGATTTATACCCCGCCCTTCACTTGGGAGTCTCAGAGCGGCTTACAAACTCCTTTCCCTTCCCCTCCCCACAACAGACACCCTGTGGGGTGGGTGGGGCTGAGAGAACTCTGACACAAACGGCTCTTTTTCAAGGACAGCTGTGCCAGAGCTTGTGACTGACCCAAGGTCACATCAGCAGGTGCAAGTGGAGGAGTGGGGAATCAAACCCGGTTCTCCCAGATTAGAGTCCGCACACTTAACCACTACACCATACTGGAGTAAGGTTATAAAAGCATATTGACCATCAACTAACCTCCCTAAGCCACATAGCAATCAATCAATTTATTGCAACAATCAACGACCAGCAGTACAGTTTGATTAATTGTTTTAATTGATAAAAAAGATAAAATTAACAGCATAATAGATCATCCCGAGGAGCTATAAAATCATACTGCCCTATAGGATTTTGGATGGTTATAAACCTAAGCACAGAATTTAGCCACTTGACTAAGCCACATATCTGAGAAGGTCTGCTTCCCTGAGAGGGGCCCCCACATATTTGTAATACATGGAACGTCCATAGGAGAAAGGAAGCAGTGCTGTTCAGGTGCTCGGAACAAAGCATTGGACCAAAATATGCCAGAGTGCCTCTATGACTGTACAATTTAGCACTGTTCTCCATTTCCCATTGCCAATCATGTGTGCTTGTTGGCAATTACGAAGTTGGACGATTCACATTTTAAACATGCCCACAAAGTCACCCCTGCAACCTTATTACGGTTCTCTCATTACAAATTCTTCCCTTCTGTGCGTTCAGCCAAATGCCACTTCGCTCTATTAACATAACATAACCAGGCACTGCAGGTCTGTTTGCTGGAGTTCAATATTAACACAGGGAGGCTGAACATACATCTTATTTGGGGAGTGACTGGAGCATTCTAGGCAGACTGAGGAACCGCACCTGCCCCAGAAGGCTCTCGAAAGCTCTTCCCCCCACCACCACCTCTTTTGTCCATATGCTAATTCTAAAAGCAGCTGTGGCCAAGAGGGACTGACTTGCCAAGCAGAGCTACTCCATGTTCAAAGGAGTTAGGAAAATTCAGTAGTGGGGATTTATCAAGCATGCTAAAGGGGGAAAAGATGAACAAGCAGTTAACATCAGTTCAAGCACTTCTGAGGCATTAGTACTTATGGACACAACATTGGTAGTTCCCTCCCCCCCCCTTCCTGAATGCAGCCATGAGGCAGCTGCAACCTTACTAACTTTGCTTTTCACTTCTATTCCCCCCTGTTCTCCCTAATCAGGATCCAAATTGGCTATTATTGCTTTAAATGCTGTATGAAATTGGAATTTGGGTGACATTGGTGGTTTAAGTTGCAATGTGAACTTTAAGGGAGTTATGGGATGGTTGTGAATGGTTGTGTGAGTGTATATGAGTATGGCTGTAGATCACTAAAATGACTGCACCTTTAATTTCGTTGTACTATGTACAATGACAATAAAGTATATTATTATTATTATTATTATTATCATTATTATTATTATTATCGCATCATTCTCCCCTGTTCTACTTTATCTAAGAAGCAAGCTGTGACGACCCCTTAACTGGGGAGGTCTGGTTTTCCTTTAAAAGTGTACTTTATGTTCCTCTCTACTGGGTATTCCGGCTGCCACCAGGAAATTTAAGGCTTTCCAAACCTTTATAATATAATATCTAACACTGGGTAGGTAAGTCGAGGGTTTCAGGCGTTCATGAGGGGTCTATGTGGCAGAGCTGGTATACTTGAATGAAATAAAATTTATTTAAATATAGCTTAAATACGAGGGTAGCACAATGCAAACAGTACTGTGAATGATTTGAACAATTGCTTGGGGTCTCTCACAAGCTTCTCCTTCACTGACAGGGAGGTTTCAAGCAACTTTGTAACATAAACTCAAGGTCATGTAAGATCACTGTTTCTCTCCTTCAGACCTCAGAATCAACTCCTTATCAACTGTCTTATTCAACTCTAAGACTTAGAACTTAACAGCCCACACAGGGAAGCTCCTCCATCTCTCTCATACATATCTTAACTGAACTTTTCTGTCTTCATCAACTGTCAAAACTCTAACAGTCACCCCAGATAGACATTCCAATCATCCACACAGCATTCATTCCAACCCCCCCTCTCTGTCACTCACCAATCATATCACTTGCCTGATTCCAGCACTCTAGATTATCATCACAGCCATGCAAACCAAACTTTTAAAGACACACACACACACAGTTAAACATGAAATCATTACACAAGCTCACTGCAATGTAAGGTTAGAAAGAAGCATTTAGCACTGGACAGTGACCAAGAAATTCTTGTCTTTCTAATGAGCATCCTCGGCAAAAGAGAGTTTATGAAAACAGTTGGTGGGCAGAAACCCAGCTTTGCATTAGTGAAACCGTGCAAAGGAATTCCCAAATAGTCTGAAGTTGCAGAAATTTCCCTTTTTCTACATAAAAGCAACCAGAACCACCCACCACGCCTTTTCCCCCCTCAGTGAAGAACGAAAAACCTACACTAGGGCTTAAGCAGTAAGGGAAAAGCAATGAAGACTCCCTACCAAGTATCAACCAGCCTCTCTTGGGTATGGTTCTGTTTGCTCAAGTGATCACAGCTCTCAAAATGGCCACCCCTTTCTTTTAAAAAGTGAAACGTCCAGCCATGCTGAGCATTTCACATATTTTCCTTTCATTTGATCCCCCATCTCCCAGTTCAGGAAAGACTTCTAAAGCGTATCTTGAGCAATTTAAGGAGGCAGCAACGGCTCGTCTCCACTCAGTGAGTTAAGCAGAACTCTGAAACCTACAGCAGCAGGAGAAATGCCACCAAAACAGATCCGGGACCTAATTTGAGCTTGCCTTCAGCAGTAGGTTATGTATAGTGATGCAAGAACAGAAATCTGGAAAGGGAAGTAGCTGCCTACTGTTACAAAAAGCAGCAGAAGTTTCTATATAGAGATGTTGGTGGAGGGGTGTGTGTGGAACTATTGGAGGAAATTATTTATGCAAGTACAGAAGTGGACAGTAGTCCAAGGGCCAGACCCAGCACTGACCTGCAGGCATCATCAGGACCTCCTAAGATGTGACAGGTGGCACCCCTTCTTCCTTACTAGCACATTACACAAATACACAGAAGTCTCCATATTTGCCTCATTCGGAGCCAGTGAGCATTCCCTGTTAAGTTTCTGCCCTTCTCTCCTTCCTAATTTTGTTGTCATTTTAACTTACACATACAGATTTTCATAGCAGGCAGACATCAGACTCTCCCCCACCCCCACCCCAGGTCAAGCAGCTGAATTTAGCAGGTCTCGAATGCTCAACGAAGTCTTCCAGCTGGGCTTTTGCCACGGAAGAGCCCTTCCTCTGGCAGAAGAGTCAAGTGCCGCGCTTCATTATTCTCTGCACAGTACCAAATGCCTCAGAGCCACAGATCCAAAAATTTCACAGACACACTTCTAGGCCACACACTGCAAATGCACAGAGCGCCAGAGAGGCAGGGAAGAAAAACAAAAACAAAACCATCCATCAATCAAGAGCGCAGGCCGGCGGTGGTTGGGCTAAACCTGAAGAAAGCAGCCCTTTGTGTGTGCCCCCCCCACCCCACCCGAGGATTATAGTTTTTGTTTTTCGGTTTTTTTTAAAGGGTAGATAAAAAGTCAAGTGCAGGTTTTCAGGGCTGTGCATAAAAAGCCCATTCATCAGGTGATAAAAAGTCACATGCATTTGATTGTGTCAGTTTAACAAAGCCACAGTAAGAGGCATTTCTTTAGGAGATATCAGTGACTGAAGAACAGCAGGGGGAACAAAGACACTCCAGCTATTCAAACAGCAAAGGGCAGAGGGGGATAAATGCCGTGAAGGAGGCCAGCCAGGCCAGCCCAGGGAGGAAAGCAAAGCAGCAGCAGTCACCAAAGAAAACCTGAATGTTCAGGACAGAATGCAAACCAGAACGTGGAAATAAATCTGCACAAGGGATAGGCCCCCCCCTAGCTCTGCTGAGTCTGACGGCAGAAGTCTGATTTTTCTGCCTTACACTGGTCAGATGTGCGCAGTGGATCTCAGATGCAAGCATCTGTCGAAGTCACCCATGACTCTACACATATTTTTTCTCCTAAATTACAATGCTCTCCAAGTAAGGATGGGGTAAAATAGATACTTTTGAATTATGGTGCTGGAGAAGACTCTTGAGAGTCCCTTGGACTGCAAGGAGATCAAATCAGCCAATCCTAAAGGAAATCAACCCTGACTGTTCCCTGAAAGGCCAGATACTGAAGCTGAAGCTCCAATACTCTGGCCACCAAATGAGAAGGGAGCACTTACTGGAGAAGACCCTGATGCTGGGAAAGATTGAAGGTAAAAGAAGACGGGGACGACAGTGTTACCAATGCAATGAACATGAAGTTGAGCAACCTCCAGTGGAACACAGAAGACAGGAGGGCCTGGCGTGATGGGGTCCATGGGGTTGCGAAGTCATACTCGACTGTGCAACTGAACAACAAAAAATACTGGAATCCTCTCTCGTCATCATCCTAAGCTTGGATGTCTCATTTATTTCAAAGAAGCTTACTTCTTACCAAAGCATATTTAACCGCAGACTTAAAAATGAATGTGCTGTAGGGTTTATCCATAAAAGAATTCTGGACACGCAAGCTATGCCAGTCCCAAATACATACCACCACAATGGCTACTGACTCCGATGCCAGTGAACTGTTTTCTTTTTTTAGAGAATTTTGTCTGAATGACTACTGCCTAACATAAATGAAAGATCTGGATACAAGAAAGCTTTTCTTGTACCATTAAAAAAAAAAATTCCACAGGAAACCAGTGCAGCAATGTCACAACGCTTTGTTGCATCAGGGTTTCTACAGAATATACTTGCTATCTTGTAAGTACTTTTCTCCCTTTCTCACAATACAAGAACTCGTGGCCACTCAATGAAATTGCCGAGCAGTCAGGTTAGAACAGATAACAGGAAGTACTTCTTCACCCAAAGAGTGATTAACATTTGGAATTCACTGCAACAGGAGGTGGCAGCGGTTATAAACATGGACAGCTTCAAGAGGGAATTGGATAAACACATGGAGGCAAGGTCCATCAGTGGCTATTAGCCACAAGGTATAGGTAGGAACTCTCGGTCTGGGGCAAGTGATGCACTGTTCTCTTGGTGCTTGGGGGGGGGCAACAACAGTGGGAGGGCTTCTAGCGTCCTGGCCCCACTGCTGGACCTCCTGATGGCACCTGGTGTTTTTGGCCACTGTGTGATAGAGTGTTGGACTGGATGGGCCATTGGCCTGATCCAACACTGGCTTCTCTTACGTTCTTATGTTCATTATTTTATCCTTGGAGAAAATGGTTTTCTATGGGTTTTTCACAATTTCCCCCTGTAATTTCAGCCATTTGTTCTAGCTAGACTGTTTGCATCCAGTCGTCTATTATCTGTGAAACCAAATGTTGGCTATTGATGATACAGTTCATAACTAACTTTCTAGTTAATTCAATAATAACAAAGCCCCTCCCTTACGAGATTAATGAAATATGTGTTCAGGACTTTGAAGGCTTCTAACTCAAGAAGTTCTAGTATATAATGAAAGGCTCTGCATCTTACAGGAAAATAACAACTAAGAGATACTTAAGCATACCTTACTATCAGTGCTTCACAATACTCAGACAAGAGCCAGCATGGTGTAGTGGTTAAGAGCGGCAGACTCTAACCTGGAGAACCGAGTTTGATTCCCCACTCCTCCACATGAAGCCTGTTGAGTGCTGGCCTTGGGCCAGTCACAGTTCTCTCAGAAATCTCTCAGCCCCACCTACCTCACAGGGTGCCTATTGTGGGGAGAGGAAGGGAAGGTGACTGTAAGCCCCTTTGAAACTCCTTAAGATAGAGAAAAGCAGGGTATAAAAACCAATTCTTCTTCTACTTAAATCTACACTTCCCCCCGCCCCCCATTATCCCCAAGTTATTCTCCAATCCTGTGGAAAATACAGTTAGAAATGTATTTAAGAACTCTGGAGCAGTTCTGGAACTTCTGAAAGAGGGCACTGTCCCCAAACAGGCAGTGAGCTACTGCCACCGATTGAGAGGTTCTATTTTATTCTCCTGCTTCCAGAAGAATGTGAAGTCACAACCCTATCAGCAATGCAAATTCTTCTGGTCTGTTGACCAGTCTTTTGGGAATTTAAGCATTCAAGATTTCTCCTTTTACAGAGATTCTGAACAATCTTTGAGGAGGGATGAAATGAAAGGGGGGGGGGAGATCCAAGAAACAAAGAAGCCATGCAAGTACAATGTCTCCTGTGGCCTGAGGCCAAAACTGAGGGACTTCCTTTCTAAGCAGGTTTGTCTCATTTCTCCCTTCCTGGTTGTTTGGTGGCTAACCAGCACCGGGAAGCCTCAACTGTTTTTAACCTGAAAGAGAGTGCCGCTGCAAGGAAATCAGTGGTTGATCAGTTTACAGTCCTTTATTAGATTTGTATTAGGTTTATTAGCTTTCTTACTCTGACTTGGTAATTTGATGGGGGGGTTTTAATTTGTGCCTTGGCTTCACTTCTTTTGATAGCAGCCCTGGAGATTTGCACTAAAAGTGGTGGTAGAAAGTGCCATCAAGTCACAGATGAGTTACGGTGACCCCGTGGGGTTTTCAGAGCAAGAGACTAACAGACGTGGCCTGCCTCTGCATGCTGACCCTGGACCTCCTTGGTGGTCTCCCCTCCAAATGCTGACCGGCGCCCGCCCTGCTTAGCTTTCGAGATCTCATGAGACAGGGCTAGCCTGGGCCATCCAGGTCAGGGCACTGGAAGTCGTGGTGCACCTCATGAGCCTGCTCCCTTGAAGCACCAACAGCACCGGAAGAATAGTTTTTACTTGTACATCAGGATAAACTATTTCTGGCAGCCCTCCATTACAGTCCGTTTAAATACAGCTAACAGTAGTGCAGATCCATTTGAGTTCTCAAGGGCTTGCAAACTTTATCTTGTGTACAGACTGTGCAAAACCATTACAAATATTTACCCTCAATCCCTGTTCAAGGAGGCCAATTTTAAGAACAGTACTTCAGCCAGAAATAACTCATGGTGCTCATTCCTAAAAGCTGTCCAAAGGTGTTAAGAGTCCTACACCAAGACACTGGCGCTGAAGGTAACTAACTCGCCTTCCTGCACTCACTTTGTGTATTTACCAAAAAATCTCTCGCCTCCAAAAGCTCTTAGACAAGCTCAGGTGGCAACTGAGGATCATTAAAACGAACAGGGTTTCCGCCAAAGCATTACGCTGTTTAGTTCTTGGCAGTAGCATCAAAGCAATTAAAAAGCTGAAGGATTTGATCTGAATGTTTAATTTTCTTTACAGTTTACACAAATGTATTGGGGTATGGTGAATTTACCCATCCTGGTAGGAAGTCACATTTAATAAACTATTGGTCACCATTGCACTGACAGCCCAAACATTAGCCTAGCAAGAGATTTAAATTATAGTTCTAAACATTGTTACCTTAAGCTAAGTGGATCTTTGCCAGCTAAATCACTTGGATGATAGTTGGTGATTAAGAAGTTTATAGCAGACTGATGCTCCTGTCTTTGGGCCTCCCATGGCAAGCACGCAGCAGCTGAATAGTAGGTTACTGGTCCCTGTGTTAGTTTCCCCCAAACAGACAACAAGTAAAGCACAACAACGAGCTACAGTTCTTTTGTGCCCTGTGTGCATACCTGAAGGACAAACTAACGCTCTCTGCAGTGTTACTGGACCTGGTGTTGCTCTTGGATTAGCAGTTGGCAGCTATAACCAGAACACTTTTTTGTCACTTTGGACACTGGAGCTGCTGCGCACCTTTCTGAAGACAGGACTTCAAAACTATACTGTAGGCACTGGGAGCCTTCAGTTCAACTACTGTCAATTCCCTTGAAGACGGGGGGACTTCAGGTAGTGTGGAATACTGTGGCACAATGTGCTGTCAAGGGACTCCTGGTTACATTAGGTTCTGGGCTAAATCCAAGGTACTGGTTTTAATCCCTAAAACCAGTCATATCCTAAGTCTAAGATATTTGAAAGAGTACCTTCTCTCATACAAAGGCATTCTGCCGTCTAGGCCTCATTTCCATCCAGTAAGAGACTAATAAGCAAGGTCTTTTCCCAGGCGTCAAGAGAGTTTAGGCTAGCTTTGATGTGTCCATCATGTTTTCAGAGAGCAAGTTGTTTAGTTAAGGATTAACGTCACCTCCTGCTTTCAAATTAGTACATTGCTCGTTTTATTGTTTTCACAACATAATGTGCCTTATGACTAAAACATGTTTCCTGCACTTCGGAGACCTGTACAAAAATAACAACAACAGGCTAGCAGCTTTTCAGTTGGTAGCCTATTTGCTTAGCAGCAAGTTTTCAAATGAAGAAGATCTTAAAGCTAGTCCCATCTGTAAGCTTCACACCATACACTGTGAACTTCAGGTGCTGGGGAAAAGCGTTCAATGATGTAATCATTAATTCACCCCAATACTCAGTATAAGAAGCTTTTGTGCAACCCATGCCAAAGTTTTAGAATACCAGTTATTACCTTTTCTTGCTCAGAAGATATAGGTGGCTCCACTAAGAGGGGCCCCTGATCACTTGACTGGTTATGATCATCGTGTTTCTGCCCAGCGACATCGGGCATGTACCCTTTCCTGAGCCGCAGGACTGGCTCCAGAATGCTGCCATTCCCGAGATCTGTTGGTCCGCTCATGAGACCAGGGGTCTTCTCCAGGAAAGCGGTTTTCTCGGGCAAGGAGCAGCAACAGACTGGTTCTGGAAAGCAAACAAGGTCCACGTTAATACACATGCTGACATGCAATCATATAAACTTTTCTAACAGCTGGCCCACATTTAAGATGACTGCAAGATGACTCTGCAGTCCGGCTGAGCTAAAATCCCTTTTGTGAAATGTTTCTGGCATTACCAAAGTGAAGTGACAGGAAATTCCTCAATGGCCTGATTTTAAAATGCCAGCATGCACATGCACAGCACACAGTGCACATTAGATAGTTCACTATTATTCATAACCATCATCTTATACCTTGAGTAACCGCTGGATCAGCCATTACATCGTTCTTTAAAGCATACATATGGTGCTATTATATTTAAGCAGAAAGGAGCATATGTTAAAAGAGTCTTCCTTCAGGGCTGGAAGAACCGACAACTAGATTAAAAACCCAGCAAGTGTGAAGTTTGAGGGAGAAACATCTTGCACTCAGCTGACTAATCACAGGACTCGAAAACCCTTGAACCGTTCCCCTTCACTCCCTGAACCGTACCACACAGCTTTGTTACAGAACACGTTAACAGAAAGTACACAAAAGATCAGTAGAAATTAAATGCTTACTGCCTATTCACGTGCTTTAATGGGGTGGGGAGACAAAACTTCAATGGAGCCAAGAACACAGCTGTTTATTTTGAAGCTATTTTGGTTCTGGTATGTCAAAGTATTACAATGAAAAACAAAATACCAGCCTCTTACAATTATGGGTAGGTTTTATTAATGTGGAAGCCCATCCTGGGCTTTTACCCAGCCTCCAAGCAACTTGTATGTACAGAAATGAAAGGTACTCTCCCTTTTATGGTATCCATTGGGGAAAACCTAGTTTTGCATATGATTAAATACCGAGGTACTAGTTTTTTGCTCCGTTTTATCGGCGGTTCGCCACAGTTCAACCACGGGAGCTCTACGCTCCCCAGATGTTGCCGTGTGATCGTGCCAGGTAACTCCGCCTCTCTTCTGTCTATTTAGCGTGGCTTCTGCTCCGTGTGAACGGGGCCATTGATTTACGGAAGAATCAAGGTTGATTACATAGTGTAAGTCAAGTATAATCAACAAGGTGATACATCCAATGAACAGTACAATCGGATTTGAACTATAGAAACCTGAAAACAAATAGAAACAAAGCTGAAACAAAGCATGAGCTTTTAAACATGGCATGTTAACTGGTGTAAAACTACCTTGTCTGGAGCATACTTACAGTGACAGGGATAGGGAGCAATATGGTTGTATAAGCCACAGTCACTATCACTCTACCAAAACAGCTTTCTGACCATTTCATTACAGGACAGTCTTATGTAAGCCATGCAAAAAGCCCTTTTGAATTATTCTATTTTGCATAATTTGTGGAAAGACCGGAAACCTGACCTCATCAGGGAGGCCATTCCATAAGGTGGGGCCACAACAGAGAATGCACAAGTGTGGGTGATGATCGACTGCCCATCGGCAGGATGGTAGTAAGTCAGTCAGTCAGGCATTTATTATGGCAACAAGCCATAGAACACACATGCTTAAATATAACATTCATATAACTGAATTTAGGATAGTAAAATAAAACTCTATAAAAATACAGTTGAGCGTAAAAAAAGTAAAAGAAGAACATAAAACAGAGACTATTAGGCAACTATTATTATATATTTGATTGTGTATTTCGGATGTAGTAGCATGCTACCCAAAATTTTGCCACAGTTTCAGTAATTGTTGGTTCCCATGAATTAACAATCGGTTACACTGCTCAGTTACATCTGAGCATCATGTGCTCAATAGTTTCTATCTCTCCTGAGCCGCATCAACAAAGTCTATATTCAGTAGGGATCCTTTTGAATCTGCCCTCAAGCATCGTGGAGGGGAAAGCCTCACATCTGGCTAATGTGAAGGTTTTCCTAAACTTGTGAGTATCAAGCTGCGATAAATAGGACATGGGTTGCAAGCGATATTTGACAGAATCTGGGGCTCTAAACTTAGGACATCTACCGAGATCTGTCTGTCTCTCCATGTCCATCATTCTCTGTTTTAGGGCTGATTTTGCTACATCCAACGCATACTCAAAATCACTCAAAAACCAAGAGCATATAATTTATTATGAACTGCTCTCAGCCATTTGGATTGAAAGTTGTCTGAGAGTAACAAGTGGGTTAGTCCCTGAGGATGGAAATTTAGTTTAAGCCAAAACTGGAGTGAAGCTAAAGCAATTTTGGCTTCCATTGATATAGCACCTGTCTCTTGACAGATCAGTGTATTTGATACATACCTCGGGACCTGAAGAACTGCTCTGAGAAATTTGGACTGAACTCGCTCTAAGGGGGCAAAACTAGAGGCAGGAGGCCCAATAAAAGTGCCACAGAGCATCTGTCCAACTGCCTTTGCTTGAAAAGAGTTTTTGGGCAGCTGGCACATAATAGGCCCCTTTGGTGCGATAGAACTTAAGAATAAGTTAAGAACTTAAGTGTTGATTCCCATTTTAGAATTTAGCCATTAGCAATATAAATAACAATAGTATAAAATAAGAATGATGTGGGGGGGGTTCTCTTCAGATCGCAAAAGAAAATAGGTATTGTTTTAGGTAAAGTTATAAATATAATTCTCAGTTGGGCTATAAATGAATTTTTCTGTTAAAGGTTTTGTTTTAGATTTGGCTATGTTGATTTTCATATAGTAGGTAGATGGAACAGAAGTAATAGAAGGTAGTTGCCATATGTCAAATGGAAGATATATATTTGGAAAATTAATTAATCGAAAGTCAAATTATCTGAATGTTTATTTTGGAAATAGGTGCTGATATACAGTATAAGGATGGGTAAACAAAAAATTAATCTGAACCTATGATATTATGTTATGTTTTGTTAGAATATCTTAATTTGGAAGTTAGTGTAATTAAATATATCTATGGGTAATATGTGATGATTTACAGTATAAGGATGGGAAAACAAAATTAATTTGAATCTGTGATATTATGTTATGTTTTGTTAGGGTAGCTTAGAGAGGATAAGATGAATTTGTCTCTTTTTGTCTATGTCTTTTCTTTGTGTTTGAAAAACCAATAAATGAAGGGGGGGGAATAGTATTGGCTGTTCTTTCACCTTGGGAGGCGACATACTGTATGTGGGCTTTCCTAGCCCCATTTGATTGAAGGACCATACCTAAGTATTTAAAGCAGGAAATCTGCTCTAATGAGTGCCCATTTACAGACCAGATTATTTTGTTTTGTCTGGCCCCGAAGACCATAACCTTGGCCTTTTGAAAATTTATTGTTAGTTCCTTATTGTTACAAAAGTCTGCAAACTTACTGAGAGCTCTTCTAAGGCCAACTGGTGTTCTAGCTAAGATGAAAGCATCGTCGGCATACAGTAAGACAGACACATGCTGTTGTTGAAATTTTGGTGGATGCAAACTGGGGGAGTCCAAGTAACTTACTATATCATTAATATATAGATTAAACAAGGAAGGGGCTAGAACGCAACCCTGCCTAACTCCCCTATAGGTGTTAATAGGGTCCAATACATTTCCTTTCCTGTTAAGCCTAACCTGCAAATGGGTGTTATCATGAAGAGCCCGCAACAAAAAGAGGAGCCTTCTGTCAATTGAGGAAACGTCTAAGCCGGCCCACAGTTTCTGCCTCGATATTGAATCAAAAGCCGCTTTCAAGTCAATGAAAGCAGCAAAAAGCAAATTAGGACCTTTAGCAGCATATTTTTCTATAAGGTGTTGAATTGAAAGGCACTGGTCCAAAGTGGATCTAAACTCTCTAAAACCAGCTCTTGGATCACCCAACTGCAGGATGGTACTTGGGATGAGTGAAGCTGTTGTGGCGGAGCACAGGGAGGGAGGGAGTCCTGCAGATAAGAAGAACCAAGGCCATGAAGGGCCTGATGAATCAGTTCACATATACTTACAAAGCAAGGGGGGCTTTTGCATCAGATCCCAATTACATCTTGACACAGCTTACTCAGCTCTTAGAATACAAATTTTAAGAAAGTGGAGTGGCCTCGGGGCCTTATCTAGAAAGCATCAGATATCACTAAAAAACCCACCTGCTATTCCAAATAATCCTATATATCAGGACTAGGACATATCATTGCAACAAGACCACCCCACGCTCTCTTAACAAGATCAATTCAACATCGAGCACATTCACCCTATTATAATCATGAGGAAATTGGCCTACAGCTCTCCAGACAACTCTCAGAAGGCTTAGGAATGTTTTGAACTTTTACTAGTTCAAGTTTGCCTTTATTGGCACAAATTTTCAATACAGATTATACAATTTAAGAGCAGATTAAAAACACACCTTTTTATAGGTGAACTTTTACTACAACAAATTGCATATTCAGCACACTGTCCTTATTGCAACATGTCTGAAGACTCCTATCTAGTTTCTGTCTGCTGTGGAATGTTACATGGCTGTATGTGAGAAATGAAGAACTAAACTAGAGAAAGAACTGCTATCAATAGAATCTCTGAAACAAGGAGTTCTGAGATAAACTTATCTTAGTCAAAGGGATATGAAACTTCTACCCAACTCAGCCAACCCTCAAACCATGAGGTCCCATCCCCCCCACCGGCCAAGCTGCTAATACATGGGGCTAGCAGGTCTGTGAAGTGTGACAGCACTGCTGGGTGGGCTGTTGCCCTCGGGACAGCCCCCACCATGTCCCCCAATCTAGCTATGGTGTAGGGATGAGTTGCTACACAGCAGCTGATGTGGCAGCTTTACGCAACTTTTGTAGACAGCAGCCTATTTATCAAAAGAGGAAGACACACAAATAGATTTCACAACTATCAGCTGGAAACCTAAATGCGCTTTATTCAAAGAAGTAGAAAGGAAGAACTATTCCTGCAACCATAGTTAGTTGCCCAATCCTTTAACCCTACAGGAATAAGGCACAGCATTCTGTATTTCATTGTATCACTGCTGATTTGGGGCAGGGGGAGAAAGGATCTGCTCACACATCCTGAAAACCAAATACAGAATCCTTAGTAACTTTAGGTGTTCAGTGTGGCACTTGAATTTAATTCAAATTATGTAATACAGCTGGGCCTAATTAAGGAGAGGCCTCATTAAAAATAATAATAAAACAAGCTGAATTTTCTTATCAAAGACCAAGGAATTACACCTAATTTCTGAATTTTGATTGTGGAGCAAGTACTATAGAATAGATGAAGGTGACACATGAGGGATTCCAGTTAACTAACCAGTCTCCAAAGGCAGGAGATGACTCGGGGCAACAAATGAAGTCCAAATTCTGGCACCATGACAGTTTTAGTGCCCCCAAGGCAACAGCTTCTTTAAAACAGTTTTGTTTTCCTTTTACATTACATGCCCAAGCTCCTTGGCAGTACAAAACGATAAACAGGTAGATCAGTAATGATTACAAGCTCACATAAAAAGCAGAAGTTGAGCAATTTAGGTGTACGATGTTCATTAAAAAACCCAAACCCTTATATTTTCTAAAGCTCCAACAACTTTTTTTAAATTTTAAATATGGGTATTCATACCTCTGAACTATGGAAGCCAGGAAGATCCACATTTTTACAGAGCTAGGAACTTCACATATTTAACAGTCTTTTAAACACAAAAGCTTATACCCAGAATTAAACTCTGTTGGTCTTAAAGGTGCCACTGGACTCAAACTTTGTTCTATTGCTTCAGACCAACTCGGCAACCCACCTGAATCAGCCTTTTAAACAGTTTAACAGTGAGAACATGCATGTTTCCATCAGAGAAGAAGGGGAAGATGAACACTCTGCTGACAGAGACGTCTGCAACACCAGATCTCCAGCAGAGGGTATCAATGTCACCAGCAGTAGTTCTTCGTTACCTGTAAACTTTGTTCCCTGTAAACTGTGGATACACACAGCCACTGAGCTATTTAACAGCACACTGCACAAACAAAGCGTATTTTGAAGCATTCAGACCAAATATAAAGAAACTCAAAGGCCAGTCAGAATCCACAGCTGTGTACTCAGATAAAACATGGCTACTGGGGCACCTTTAAACTTATGGCAATAGGCAGCAAGCTACCAACCAATATTTGAGATTTCTTTTGAGGGATTTTTCAGCCCAAAGGGAGTAACAGCTGCTGCATTTGTATTAAAAGGCAATTTCAACTGTGCCCCGTGAACACTACACACCTCACCTTTGGTTTGGTGTAGTGGTTTGTGTAGTGGTTAAGTGCGCGGACTCTAATCTGGGAGAACCAGGTTTCATTCCCCACTCCTCCACTTGCACCTGGCTGGATGACCTTGAGCAAACCATAGTTCCGCCAGAGGTGTTCTTGAAAAAGATAAGTTGCTGTCAGAGCTCTCTCAGCCCCACCTACCTCACAGGGTGTCTGTTGTGGGGAGGGGAGGGGAAAGGAGATTGTAAGCCGCTCTGAGACTCCTTTGGGTAGTGAAGGGCGGGGTATAAATCCAGGCGGGGTATAAATCCAATCTCTTTTCTTCTCTTCTTCTAACAGGACTTCACATGCTCTTAAGAAGGCAGATTTGTACCTCAAACCATCTGTATAGTCATTAATGTACAGAAGTCTGATGTTTCAAACCATGAGGTCCCATCCCCCCCACCCGGTCTGATGTTACAAAGGGTCCCCAATTTGTATTCACCCCTCAGCTATCATACAAGCAGGAACCACCACAACAGCACATAGATGCACAGGTACTCTTCTGTCCATACAATGGCTCTTACACCACTAGAACACCGCCGCACATTGGCAACAGGACAGGCAGTTTTTGCTAATTAAGCCCCTCCCACTGAAGACACACACACCCCAGGATGTTTGTGGTGTTTCCTGACCCCACAAGAGAATTTAAAAGGATCAGTCTACTACAGTGGGACAGGGGGGAGAGTTTCATTCCACAAGTTCTGCTTAGTTCATGGTACTTTGCATCCAAGCCAGTTTCAATGCAGTTGGAAAAGGCAGTCATTTAAACCCAAAGCTGGTATAGCACACTGAAGGCTGTTGCTAGTATGTACACATACTGTTCTTTAGCAATGCAGGTGTATATTGCTTTGCCTGTACCACAGTCATTTTAAGAACTGCTGTGGTACATGGGCATGTAAAAGTTGAATTACACCACATATGTTAATAGGAGAGTAGCCAGGAAAGACTATATCCTGTATATTCAACGTGTGAGCTTTTGTGTGCACACATACTTCAACAGGCAATGAAATGGAATTACAGATCACAGTTGTACATATAGGAGTGGCTTGTTGGATTAGCATGCAAAATATTGAAGATGTTTATCAACAGATCAAAAGAATGACAAGCTTGGTTATTCTCTTGATCTGTTAATAAACATCTCCACTATTTTGTATGCTAATTTAACAAGCCACCCCTATATATACAACTATGATCTGTAATTCCACTTTCATTGTCTAAGTGTGCGCGCACATGAAAACTCATACCTTGAATAAAGCTTTGTTGGTCTTAAAGGTGCCACTAGACTCAAACCTTGTTCTGTTGCTTCAGACCAACATGGCTGCTCACCTGGATATATCCTATATATAAACTATACACAAGTTTGCATATACACTTGAAGGTATATGTTTTAATAAATTTTATGAAATGTATACCTGGCTCCCCACTCATTTCCAATTGATGGGCAATAACCCCAGGAACTATTAATAGAAAACACAACCATCTTTAGACTCAATGACTAGACAGCCTAATAACCTACATAAGCAAACAGGTGATCCAAATACAAACAGTTGACAATACAGAGTAGACAATACTGACCTTGATGGACCAATTGTCTGATTCAGTATAAGGCAGCATCAAATCCCTAGAGTATTTGCACCTGATATGTGCAATGATGCAGAAGGCAAGAGGAACAGTTGTCTAGTAATGTGACCACCGTCAACTAGACCTGTCTCATGTGCATTCTGACATACTTGACCTTCCCCCTTTCATGTGATTTGCGACTAATCTTAAGATATATTTTGATCTCAAGACTTGCAAATGTACAGAATTTGCTCCAGAAAAATGGTATGGCAAAGTCACACAAGCAGTATTGATAAACAATTTATATAATTTCTCAGATGGGTAGGAGTTTGCACAGAAGAGGAATGCATCACTATGGCAAATGTACAAGGTCACAAGAGGTTAATGCAGACTCTACATTCATGAGTGCACAATGTGTGTCGTTTTGACACAATATCACAGTCCAAGCAGCACATTCTTAAACAGCTGAAGAGCAATGTCACCTGAACTTTAGCCTGTACTTGATTTTTGTACTGAGAGATAAGCATGACTGGTTGAAGGCAAAGAAATGTACTTTAATCAACACAAATATGACAGCTATGGTTGTAAAGCAGAGTGTCACTATCGGAAAATTCAGAGGCAAGTCAAAAAGGAAGGAAACCTCAGGCATTCTGATTTTGTACAGGTGAAAGTTCTCACCCCCCAAAAAAAGCTATTGAGCTTTTAAGTACATGTTCCGGAAAGAGTAGGATTAGCGGTGAAACTACACTTCCAGTGAAGTCAGTCATACAGCCTTATTCTTCTCCTTTCAGAAGTCATCACTAAGAGAAGATGACCTCTCCCCCTCCCACGTGAAAACAAACTCATACATAGTTCTGTGCAACTGAATAACTGTATGTGTGTGTGTGTGTAATTGTGTGTGTGTGTGGGCTTGCGAACTTGGAAGTCATGGTGACTTCTGGCAACCCCCTAATGGGGGATAGGATGTTTCAAAGAGGTGACTTGATAACCTGGCCCTGGTATTTATTGGAGGTCGCCCTTCCAAGTACTTGCCAGGGTTGGCCCTGCTTAGCTTCTGAGATCTGATGAGATCAGGCTGGTCTGGGCTATCCAGGTCAGGGCAATAACTAGATTATCTCAACATGTTTTATTAAAGTATTACAGCCCTGTATACAATTATTATTTGGAGCTGCGGTGGCTCAAGTGGTTAAGACGCTGAACTGCAGGCTGTGGCAGGTCGGTAGTTCAGCAGTTCGAGACCCGAGTGTGCCGCATGACGGAGTGAGCTCCTGTCTCTAGTTCCAGCTCCTGCCAACCTAGCAGTTCGAAAGCAAGAAATTCCAAGTAGATAAATAGGTACCACTTCGATGGGAAGGTCACAGCGTTCTGTGCGCCTTGGCATTTAGTCATGCCGGCCACATGTCCACAGAAACGTCTTTGGACAGCGCTGGCTCTTCGGCTTTGAAACGGAGATGAGCACCGCAACCCTAGAGTCGGATTTGACTGGCTTTCGAGCAAGGGAACCTTTACCTTTAATACAATTATATACCGTTTTCTGTATGCTCTTTATAAAATGGGTTGAATGCAGACATGGGCTTGGATCTGATAGAGGATTTCCATGGATTTAGGAGGGGGAAGTGGCAACTCCCTCCTCCTGCTAAAGGTCTCCAACTCACTGCTCAAGCTGCTTCTGTCCCCTCTCCCCCAGGAGCAGCAATTTGGGCTGCAGTGGAAAGCAAGGATGTTGTCCTCTGCAAACAGAAGTACTAAAACAAACACTTCCAGGGGATGCCAGAATCAGCTCAGTCACAAGCCAACCAAAAGAGACAAGCCTAGACATTCTTTGAACATCCTCTCTCAGTGAAGCTGCGATGGAGATCCCCACCTGTACCTTCCCACAGGCTTTTAGGTACGACAAGGCAGTGCCAAGGCTGTTTGTGTGCTGGGAAAGGAAGTCATCCCAGATTAGGCCTGAAGTCTACTCACAACTGCAATTTATTCACTCTGTGAAGTGCCCTTCAAAATTAATCTTACCCATCCCTCCCCTCCTCTAGCCTTCTGATACAGAAGCATCTCAAGCAGCGAGAGCCAAGCTGTGCTGTAAAAAAAGGAGCTGAGAAGCCACCGTATTACAAACATACCTCAAGGGCTGAGTACTCTGGTCCCCCGAATCCCACGGATCTTTGCTCTCATCCCCTTCCAAACTCCTGCTCCAAGATGTCAACGATTCTGATAAGATCCCGGCTTTTAGAAAAACTGTTGAGGCACTTGCACTGAGCTCGGACTACCTGTCTGCAGAGTCTAGATCCCACGATCAAGCTTTATAAGCTCACAGGGCTGGAGGGGAAAGGTGACGAGATAAAAGCCAGCTCCTTGCCAAAGAGCAAGCAGAAACTGAGCCATGCCACTGTTGCCAAGATTGTCTCTGCCCTAATTATATACGGGAAGAGTTAAAACAAAAAATAAGAGTAGTTTCAGCAACTGAATTACTGCATGTTCTAAAATTTCAAATTCTTGACAAAGGTTTATGAGACGAGGGATCTTTACAAGTGGCAGGCAGCCTCCAACTTACAAGACAAAACACCCTAACTATCTGCAATTAGATGTATTTGTTAATAAGCCTGAAATTAATTCATCATAACTTCAAACAGCCCTTTAGCCTATAACACCTCTTAAAGCAAAAAGACATCCACTCTTAATTGAACTCAAGCCTAGCAGAGCTACCAGTACCCTAGGTAGCAAGGTCTTGATAGTCAAGGGGGGCAAGGCATTCTACAGGCAAGATGTCACCACTGAAAAAGCTATGTCTTTGGCCATGTCCAGCCTCATCTCTGAAGCACAGAGATCTTAGTCATATTTTTTACTAGACTGATCAAGCCCTATCCATATTTCCTAGGAACTAAATTTTACTGACTTAAACAAGCTTCATTCATGTTAATGATTTTTAGGATTTCAGATCAAAAAATTAAGATGATAGCCTGTGTCTTAAAAAAATTATCTGGAAAGAGACAAAGAAGTTAAAGCTTGGCACAACAACCCCCAGGAATAAGCAACTGAAACAGCGCTCTAATGTCATACAGTAGACACATCCTTGCAGTGTAATCTGTGAAGATTCTTACTACCAGTGTCTTGACAAAAGGAATATGGGAAGGACATCCTAATTTAATCGAGTTTGGGGAAAGAGGCATTTCTCCATGGAAGAAAGAAGCAATGTATAATCTGGTGCTTGCCTAAACACATACTGCACAAAGGCCTCGTTTGCTGCCAAACTTCCCCCTTTCCCTGTGACATAATGTGCAAGATTCCTCCACTGGTGGCCTATACTGACACTCCCTTGAACATCGTACTTTTCCAAATCAACCTTTGGCAAGCCATGAACCACACACTTCCTTGCTTCACTACATTTGCTTGCAATACTGTCATTAAAAGTGACACTACTGTAAAGCCAGTAATACACTGGCTTAATCAGACAGTCCAAAAGCATTAAGCCATAACTGTCACGCTACCCAACTGAATACATTGCACAAAAGCCTCTTCCTGCAATTGCACAGGTGAGGAAAGGGTCCATTTTGTTTTGTTCACCATGCTGCAAAGGTGGAACCTGTTCAACAAGATAGACTGAGCCAATACAAGAATTATAACCTTGCGCTACAGTCTACATCTTTGTTCTGTGGTTATGTTAACTCTGATCACATGTGATATATATACATCTCAAGGCCAGTTAAAGTAAATCGGTAGACACAAAAAAATTAAACATAAAAAGTGTGATTTGAATATATATTCTTACCTAGAATCTGCCTTTTGTATAGGACCAAGCTTGTACTCTCCTTTAAGTGATGTGCCCAGAGATGGAGGCCATGGTCCCACTCAATTATAACATGAAAGGAATCCTGAACATACCATCCTGCATGACTAGTCATTCTGTTTAGAATGGCCTTGTGAGTTAGTTACTCAATTCAGGACAATCAGTACTTTCAGAGTGGTGAAATATAGGGAATAATGAAGGTGGTTTTGTTACTACAATTATTTCTTTAATTAGACCTTTAATAATTAGATCTTGTTACTTGCTCCAAGCCCATGGGTTGAACGAGACCACAACAAAGTTTTACAATAATTCTGTGCTCTCTTCTTTCATGCCTTTATTTTTAAATTGAAATCAAAATATACATGGCAGGCTGAAGGGGCCTCCCTATGGAAACAAAGGACTGAAGATATGAAGAGAAGGGGCTATAATCTACATCAGAATGGCCCAGAAGCCAAATGCATGTGACACAGGATGTCTGAGTTGTAGGTACTTAATGGGACATGCATGCTAGTTGGCCAAAGTGTGTGCGAATTCTCATCCAAATAGTAAGGTTATTTTCGAAGGTGAATGTGATACTATCCTGTTTTCTTTTAATACAGAACACAGTGAGGTAACACTTACAGTTATGCACCCTTTGGTAAACAAATTAAAAATGCATTTGACCAGCTTATTTCCACAATTTTATGCAACCAGACAGTGACCAAACCTTCCTTCTGACCTTTGTCCAATAAAGCTTCAGTACTGCCCGCAAACAGCTGTCCATATACTCTTGTGTAATAGCTTCTGTCCTTGGCTGCCCAGCGTCAAGGTACTACCAACCAAGGCCACTATGCAACCTACAGTCCAAATACTTGGACTTTATATAGCACTATGACTGCAAAACAAAGTCGCTTGTAGCAATATTACTCCCCCTCCCTTTAAACTCCCTGTATGTATACAGTTTGACAATAAACACAAGTTAAAACAAATGCTGACAAAATGTGATGAAATCTTCACTCTTCCAGCTGTAAAGCTAACAGCAGCAGCAAGGAAGGGAGAATGAATATGGCTTCTGGCTCAAGGTTATGCAACTACACATGCCTGAAATGGCTTTTCAAATGTTTTTGTGCTTCATGGCTGAAGATATGCCACAATGAAATCCTACGGCAATTTCAAGACTGGCATTTATTTTTTGAGCCCAGGAAACAATATGAGAAAAGGAAGAAGATTCACTTCCTTGTACATATACTTCTTAACAGACCAGACCATAACATGTGTGTGAAGCTTTTCTGCTTATAGTAAGCTAAACAGGTATAAGAGGGGAGTGCCTGCTTAGGAAGAAGACAGATAACAAGAAACTACAATTTCGCACCTAATGCAAAAGGGGCAACAGAGGCATGATGCATTCATACTTCCTTTTTAATTATTCCTATTCAACATGTAGGTTTCTGCATTTCTTCCTTGGCAAGATGTACAGCTGCCAAACCAAAGACGGTTGGTCAGGATGCGTATCAATCACCAGAGAAGGCAGCAAAGCCAAAAGCGGCATCTTAAAAGTTTAATGTAAACTTGCTAACACATTTTATGACACTTCTCTTGGAGGAATTCTTAAAAAGATTTGCAAGGGCTCCAGACCACAGCTCAAAATAAATGTAGTTCTTAGCAGCACATTGCAACGATAACACAGCCAAGGTTTAACAAGATAAACAGCAAAAATAGCTGATGAAGATTAAAGCTAGACCAAAGTACAGCTATTGAGCAATAATTCAAATAAACTGTCACTTATATTAGCCTAACACAGTACATATTAGCTATTTTCACAGTCCATCCTCTGCCCTGCAAGTCAACTGTGGCTATCTAGTTATCTTTAATCTTATGGGTATGTGTTCAGTGTCTCAAGATACAAAAGCCAAGGGAACCGAGATGTAAAGAAAACTACCCTGGCATGTCAATAGATCAAATCGGATTCTCTAGTCTTTTCTGCTAGACGAAAATGTTTGTCATGCATTAGAAACCTGGGTCTTACTACAAAAGTTGCAAATAATTAACGTGCCAAAGACGTTCACTGTGTGACTGAAGGAAAGCTGTGCATATGCAAGAAAATATTCCTAAACAATATGCTCATTTTAAAAGGCATCTGGTTATCTAGGGCTTCTACCTGAAATGTATTATTAGAATTATGCATGACTGTTCCCTGATATTTTGCTGCAGCGGCTTTGCGACTGCACCCATCCTTTGCCAGAATTCCAAAGGTGCCCACAGGCTCAAAAAGGTTGAGAACTCCTGTAATAGGCAACTCTTGCCTGAAGCACAAGGGAAGAAGCAAAAGCCAATGTGGAGTAAAACTCTCAGCTAAAAACAGTACTAACAGAGGAGTAAGTACACCCCCACAGTTCCTACCGCTTCTCAGCATTCACCAGACAAGAAACTAAACCAACAGGTCCACTCTATAACTTCTCTCTCCCCTCAGAACTAAAAGCACCCTGAAAGGTAGTGTTAGCATAGCTCATTACTAAAGTGATACTGTGATCAAGTTAATGCACTTCAGGACTGAAGCATTAGAGTCTACTGGACCGTTTTATGGCAGAACCCTTCAAACGATGGAAAAAATGAGCCTTCCATGAAAACTTTAGGGCTTTTATGTGTTATTACATCCTGACTCACTATTAGCAATGACAATTATCTAAAAACAAGTAATCTAAAAGGATTGTGGTGATGTAGCAAAAACCACCAGATCCACACTGCACACCATTGCATGTGAGCAGCTTGCCACATTTAAGCTGCCATCACATGCTTATGAAATTAGGTACTATTTCAACAGTTAACATTCACTCTCAGAATCACAGAATCATAAAGTTGGAAGGGACCTCCAAGTGTCATCTAGTCCAAGCCCTGTACAGTGCAGGAAATCCACAAATACTCCCCACACACATACACCCAGTGACCCCTGCTCCATGCCCAGAAGATGGCAAAAAACCTCCAGGATCACTGGCCAAAGTGGCCTGGAAAAGAATTACTGCCTGACCCCAAAGTGGTGATCAGCATTCCCCTGGGTGTGTAAGAAAGGACCTTGAGAACTAAGACCTGATGCCACCCTTCCCTCCCTCCTTCTCATGACCTGCCTACGTTGTCCCAGCACTGGTTACGGTTTAAAGGCAAGGATCCCACAGAAGCAAAAAACTCTAAATGCTTTTGACATTAATTATTTGACTTAGGACAGACAATGTTCACTGCAGCTTGGAGACAGCATTTTCTGAAAAACACCAGGAGAGGAATTTACACCTCTAGCACAATAACCAGGAGAGGAATTTACACCTCTCGCACAATACGTTTGTACTGCTTTAGTGACACCCATCTTATGGCTAGTTTGCACTGAAGTATGAAAGCTGTCTTTGAGCACATCACAAGCAGGTAGGACTGAAGTAACTGAATGCTCCACCATACAAACCATTCCCTGCACAAAAAACCCAGTAGCTATGGGTCACCACTGGGGAGAAATGTATGGTATAAATAAGGCAAATAAATAACTCAGCAGGTTTTTTTTTTTTAAATCACATGTAGCTCCACTTGCATTCTTAAACTGTACAACTCAAACAGATGTTCAGCATCTCACTGAGAACTAGGCTTCTGAGAATCACAGCTTCTGTCACTAGTATGTACACTCCCAATACAATGTTAGATATCATGCCTGTACACTGCCCACCATAAGACGAACATTTTAGCAAGCATCTCTGCCACAACCTCGTAACTCCCTTCAAGACATAATTCTTTAATAAACCATTTATAGCACAATCCTGTCCATGTGTTTACCAGCAACTCTACATTGGATTGTCGGCATAGCCCTTAAGAGCACCATGCCAATAAACTGCCTTCCTGCCCTTTGGAATCGACCCTTACCTATAACTGAATGATTTATTGGGTCACATATACAGCACTTGCTTGGACTTCATGCTTCACAATTTGGTCTTATTCAAACCCCACTGAATCCATTAAGCTACAGACTTAGTCTTGCACCTCCAGGGTCATCTAGTCCAACCCCCTGCGTAATGCAGGAAACTCACAAATACCTCCCACACACACACACACACACACACCCAGTGACTCCTGCTTCATGCCCAGAAGATGGCAAGAAACCACCAGGAACCCTAGCCAAACTGGCCTGGAGAAAATTGCTTCCTGACCCCAAAGTAGTGATTGGCATTTCCCTGGGAATGTAAGAAAGGACCACAAGAACTAAGCACTGCCTGCCCTCCGTCTCAAGATCTGCCTAAGTTCACAGAATCCGCATTGCTGTCAGATGGCCATCAAGCCTCTGTTTAAAAACCTCCAAAGAAGGGGAGAGCCCACCAGCTCCTGAGGAAGCCTGTTCCACTGAGGAACCACTCTAATTGTCAGGAAGCTCTTCCTAATGTTTAGCCAAAAAACTCTTTTTCTGGGGTAACAGAAAACCAACTCTGCACCATCCTCTACTTCTATACAGCTGTCATTTACAAGTGGCATAAATGCATATAAATTGCCTACAGGAGAACTACAACTAGTTAATTTATTATCATCTCTCATCCAAATAGCCGGTGGTTAAGTTTTAAATTAAAATGAACTATTGTATCTGTTACATTAAGGAGCTAATCATACTACTTAATTTTACACTTATTTTTATACATGTTTACAATTATTAGATTACTAATTTATATCACAAATTATTATACTTACAAATTATTCTCCTTAGTATTATTTCATGACTTATGGAGACCCTGTGGGGTTTTCAAGGCAAGAGACATTCAGAGGTGGTTCGTCATTGCCTGCCTCTGCATAGCAAGCCTGGACTTCCTTGGTACAGACTACCTAAATTATTTACTGGACACATGGTGCACAGAATGTATTTTGTTTCCTTCATTCTTATACCAATATTAGAGCAAATAGATCCAAGTGGTCATCCATGTTAGTTTGAAGCAGTAGAACATGTGGCACCAAATTTAGAGCATTCACTTTTCTTGGGAGGATCTTTAAACTGAAACGAGGCAGAAAGCCTTTGACTCACATAAATGGCTACTAGCCATTATAACTCAGGGGAACCTCCACATTCAGAAGCACTAAGCCTCTGAATCCGAGAGCCAGGGGACAACATCAAGGGAAGGCTTCAGCCTCTATTCCCTGGTGTTGGCCCTCCAGAGGAACTGGCTGACCACTGTGTGAGACAGGATGCTAGAGTAGACGAACTATGGGTCTGATCCAGTAGGGTTCTTCTCGTGTTCTTACAACGCTTCACGTCCTCAAGAGTGTGTTTCAAGTACTTTACACAATAACACAGGACACTGACGTTGCAAACTTTTTCCCTTGAGCACTGTCTTCCTTTGGGAAACCAAACTTATTGCAAAACTGTCTCAGCTCCTAACCTGCTCAAAATTATGGCTGCCACGAGGTACAGGCAGGGGGGAATTACTAGCACACAGTGTATATTCTTAGTTATTTTAGACTGCCAGGTATAGAGAGAAGGGGAAGAGGAGAAGAGTTGTTTACGTTCTCTAAACACAAGGACAGTCCCTCAGCACTTCAGCAGGCTAAAAACAAACCACAAGATCACACAACTACAGCAATTAATAGCAATTAATAGGTCAAAAATCAAAGTTTCATGTCATCTTCAGAGGCAAATTTAATGAGGCATCATTGATTAGTCGCTTACAAAAATCACAAGACTTTGGTTTTGCTGTAAAAGCTGGTTCACAAAAAATGCTTACAGTAATTTTAACTGTATATTAATATTAAAGGATTACTCCTTTCCCCCTTCACTACCATGACTGAGGCAGGGAAAAAAACAAACAAGGGACTTGTCCAAGGTCAGCAGCAGTCCCCAAGAAGAGAGGCTGAAGTAGAGGAATGCAGTCACCTCCCAGGGAAGCGCATAAACAGCCCGCGTGCCTAGCGAGCACCACCGGCCACAAGGCTCCCCCCTCCCCCAGCCCCGGAGCAGGCCAAGGTTTTTGGACAGGGCAGCCGTGCAGGGGCCCACTGCCCTGTCCCCCACAGAGGCACCCAGACTCCAAACCAGGGCTCCCCACAGCCTGCCCTCTCACCTGGCACCTCCTGACGACCGCGTCCACCCGTGCCCAGCGCCGAGGTGAGGAGGGAGTCCCCACGGTGACGCCGGCGCCTCCGGGAATCCCACCCCCTCCACCTTGTCTCCGCCGTGCCCGCCTTCCCTCCGCCTCCCCTTCCCACCTTATCGCCTCCCCTTTGCCCTAGAGCGTCATCATCGCACGAGGCTCCGCGAGCCAATGAGCGACAGCTCCGGCCCGAGCCGCACGCGCAAGAGACCTCGGATCAAGATTTTCGACGGCGCTTGGGCCCATTGCACGCTGGGAAATGTAGTGTGCGCTTTGTGAGGGGCCGCTAATGCGGAGGGAGAGGTGTTTTGGCCAGTAGCGCTGTACTTAACTGAGGGCGCCGTTGTCTTGGTCTGAGGGGGAAGTTTATTTCCCTTCCTTCCCGCCCGCCTTTTTCAGGCTTTCGTTACATAGCGTGCGTTGTGACTGAACGTGTTTATTCTTGCCACAGGCGTGTGTCTTTCAAATCTGCACTACTTTGTTTCGGTTGGGGATTCAAATTGTTCGTTGCATTTCTACGCCGATTCCGTGCCGTGGCACTGAAGGCCCCTTTACAATGTACGGTATTACGAGACAAAATAAAAATATCTAACCTTACCACGGTGCACTTCTAACCCTAAATAGTAGAATACCCTCGAGCTTCAGGAGCCGATGGCGCGATCTCTCTGGCCTCTGTTGCTTTTTTCTTGCAAAACTGGCTCTGATTTCGTCAGTTGGAATGCGTTAATTATTGCGTGTGTTTGGCTCCAGCTCACGAAAGCTTGTCAAAATAAATTTGTTAAAGTGCTTATAGAGTGCTTTGTTTTGTCTAAAGACGCATTCATGCACACACAGAGTAATTATCCTGACTTAGAAAGTGATGCAGCCCACAACTATTTATTAAGCACCATTCGTACCTCATGATAGTATAAACTAGGATTGGGATTTAGGTGGATAGCCCTGTTGGTCTGAAGCAGTAGAACAAGAGTTTGACTCCAGCGGTGGCTTTAAGAACAACAAAGTTTAATTCTAGGTATAAGCTTTCATGTGCTTGTGCACTTCATCAGATACATAAGAGATTAAACAAAATGTATCACATGTAGGATTGGGATGAGTTTTTTAGAAAAAGAATGTGTTTGTATAGACTCAGAAAATGGAACATTTGTACACAACCGGTAAAGCTCTGATTACAGGATGCAACAGAGAAACAACTGAGGATGGGTTAGCATCTTATATTTCTCTTACAGTAAACAGGTTAGACTGGCTGGCAGTACTCATAAATTTTCAAAAGTCCCCTGTAATGTATTTAGGCTTCCCAAGTCCCCCCGCCGGATCAGGCCCTGGGGGGAACTCCTTCCCGAAGTGCATGTCACCCGGAAGTGATGTGACCACGCCGGGCACGCTGGGGTTTCCCCTCGTATGGCTGTGGCCCCACTCCCAGCGTGCCTGGCGTCGTCACGCCACTTCTGGGTGATGTGCATGCGACGCGTGCGCACGCGCAACAGACGCCGGCTGGGAGCCCCGTGCTCCCGGCGAAAATCCACTTGGCAACCCTAAATGTATTCAATAAGCTGCCATTGAATGCATAATGTGTTATGAAAACATCTAATTGAAATGCTATGTTAAGCTTCGTCCTGGGCTAGGATCCAAATACATCGAATCACATTGCTAGCCCAGGAAGCACCTAACCAATCACTATCAACAAGCTCCCTGAGCAGGAACGTCAGTGATTGGTCCTTATGTATGC
Organism: Gekko japonicus; assembly: GCF_001447785.1. Lineage (NCBI taxonomy): Eukaryota > Metazoa > Chordata > Lepidosauria > Squamata > Gekkonidae > Gekko > Gekko japonicus. Next base: position 1,416,037 of record NW_015173673.1, on the reverse strand, counting down.
AACCTTATTGGTTGGTATTTGTACAGTAGGCGTGGCTACATTAGCCGGGAAAGTTTAAAAGCAGGACAGCTGCAATGTAAAAGCTGTTCTGGCTATCAGATGTTGATCCGTGTTGGAGTTGTGTTACAATTGTTGAATAAAGCTGATCTTTTGCTGAATCACTCTCTGACTACTTTGTTAAGTGAGTGACTTAACATCCACCCTAACCCCCACTCAGTTAAATAGCTGATAACGCTTTAGATAGGTCCCATCCTAAGAAGCGAATTAAACATTCCCCCTTCACCAAGACAAATCTAGCTTCATTAATTGATAAATGTCATTATTGTGTTAGGGATGGGTATTGATTGAGAAATTTTGGGAATTCATCAATATTCTATAATGAGAAGTATTAGAGCCTGCTTTTAGAAGCTGGAAAGTAGCACACACTCAGAATGAACTCTGTTATAAAAAAGGTTCATTTGTAAAAAAATAAGCTTACACAGTAGAATACAAGATGTACAGCAGGAGGCAGGAGGCCATCCATCATGAGGTAGACATCTATAGGAACATATTTGTTGATAAGGATAGCAAACCAGGAGATAGCAAACAGCTGCTCTTGTCATGGGAGGACAGGATCCGGATAAGGTATATCATCCCAATTGAGGATGGAAATCACCTGGTTTTCACTACAATGAGTAGCTAATTGAGAGTAAGCATGTACATATATGGAATTAAAACAGCAGGAAGAAGGGATGGCTTAATGAAGGATTTAACTGAAACTAAGGCAGGACTAGGGAGAAGAGGCGTAGCGAGGAGAGTGTAAGTTTGTTGTTGACCAATCAACTAACAAACAGGGACTTTTTGCGGTCATGATAGGGCATTAGAAGCTTGCATATGTTAGGCGATTGTATAAAAATTGTATGTAACCGCAGAACTACAAAGCCCTTGGCCTGAGTTTCTGGACTCAGGCTGGGTTTCCCTCATGCGCATCAGATAAAGATCTTTGTACTACCTCCACTTTGATTTTCTGCCTGATTTCTTTGTGGGGCAAACGTTATTGCCCTAGGGCAAATGTTATTGTCCCTAACAAATGGGGGCTCGTCTGGGATGCTTTCCTGCTAATTTCCTGGCGTTGGGATTGCGCCCCGGGAGGAAGGTGCACCCCACCGATTTCAGTGGATCTCCCGAGGGGCTGCCCCGACCTGGGAACCAGGAAAACAAACCACAGGCTCAAAGTGGATGTAATTGGAAGGGGGGGGAAGGTTTTGAGTCCGGAATTCCGAGAGTGTTGAAGGGCCACGCAAGTTGCCATGCACGGAACCTGGTGAATAAATGGTCTACTGTATCCAGGTGGTCCAGGGGAGGCTACAGTATCTCTTCCAGTCAGGAAGGGTGCCTGATAGTGGAGGAAGGGTACAGTGGGTAGTAACGTCTCCAGCAAGGTGAGAGTGGTGAAAAATCTCAGCCTTAGTGTTAAGTCTGGGAGGGTCCTGACAGTTGGTGTGCCTAAAAGGTGTTAGGCCAGTGTTAAGTCAGGGAGGGTCCTGACAGTGGAGGGAGGCTCTGGCAGGTAGTAATTCCGCCAGTGAGGTGAGAGTGGTGGCAGACTCTCAGCCTTAGTGCCTAGGTGTTAGGCAGGTGAATGTTACATGTTGTGTCCTGTCTCCTCCTATCCTGTCTTGTGACGATCGGAAGCACGCCCGATCTGAAAGAGGCCCTCGGGTTGGACGTAGACCCCTCCGCAGTCAAACGCCCACGATCAGGGCAGCTAAGTGATTGTGAACTGAGTGTGTGTTGAGTGTGTGTTGTGTGTATTGTCAATTCTGAAGGGAAAATGGAAAAAGGACAGAGTGAGTTGTCCAGAAGGCAGAAAATAGAGATGCAGATGCCTAAGAGACAGGGAGTAGAAGAAGAAGTACAGAGAAATCCACAAAGGGATCCTAGGGATTTTGATCTTTTAAAGAAAGAGGCAGAGCAAACCCGTAGAAAAACAGAAAAATTGCCTCTCACTACAATTAGGGAGCAAAGAGGCACCAATAACAGCAAATGAAGGACAATGAGCTTCTCAGGGATGTCTGAGACCTCATTTGGGTGGGCTCCAGAAGTTTTACATGTGCAAGAAGGATTACAAACTGGTCTTGTTTAAAGGAAAATAGGTTTCCAATTTTAGGAAACTACTACATGATAATATAATCTGTAAAAATTTTGAAGTTAAATTCTTTTAGAGGTGGATTGATTCTAAATTTACAAGGCTATATATGTGCAGAATAAGGCAAAGGAATTATAGGAATTATAGGTAATTCAGGAATTTAGAGGCAGAGAGGGCTGGGACAGGAATCAGTCTGGGACTGTTCCCTGGCTCTTGAGCAGGAAGGGGAATGTGGGGAGTTTGCAGAACAACCTTTTAGCCAGGTCACTGTGGACTCTCCTTCCCTTTGTTGTCTGGAGTCATATGGGTAACATTCCTGGGCTGATGCGACGATGGAGGAGAGGTAGAACCAGGACTCCCCTCTTGCTATATGTGTGTGTGTGTGTGTGTGTGGAGTAAGGGAGAGAAAGTATAAAGTAATATGTTCCAAGAGAAAGAGATTTGGTAGCAAGGACAAAAGCAGAGAAAAGTAAAAAGGTTTCAGAAAATTTAATATTAATAGATATGGTGATAACCAGGGAATGCACTGGGGTTACCAAGTCTGGAGTCCTTGGGAATGGAGGGGAGAGGCTTCAGCAGGGTGGAATGCCATAAAATCTACCCTTCAAAGCAGCCACTTTCTCCAGGGGAGCTGATCTCTGTCAGCTGGAGATAAGTTGTAAAAGCGAGAGATCCTCAGGGCCCTGTCAGCGTAATGGAAGCGCCAATAATAACACATTCCAGAGTTGGCTAGTGCTGAACTATTTACAGTGGTTTATTTACAGCAACTATATACATACAGTCCTTTAGCACTTGTAGCATCCAATTCACCAGGCTTACTGACAAAGTGCTTCGCATAGCATTCAATCCACAAGAGTGAACAATAGCATACAGACTGTACTCAATATATACATCTGAGCACCAATCAGAACAAAGTGCTGACTCATGGTGACAGTAGTCAGGATGATACAATCTTAGGACCTGGTGACATGTCACATGACACACTAACTGTCACCTCAGATCAAGATGATCTAATAGACTACTTTTTACTTGGCTGTCATCTTGCCTGTCATACCTTATTGTATGCCATCAGGCCCAACTGGAAGCTGGCAACCCTAGAGTGCACAATCCCTCAATTTGCCCCCACCCACAGAAATATTCAATTACAGGGAGTTGCCTCTACTATTCCAAAAGTTAAAAATCTCAAGAGATGAAATTCTGAGGCATTATTTGGAACAGTTTTGAGAAGCAATGTGCAATAATTACAGGCTGTGTGCATTTTACACGTAATAAGTAAAAACTAATTTTGAATTATACATTCAAAGCTGGATTATAGCCAGATGTTTTAAGGTAATAATAAATAAATATCCTGTAAAAAGAGAGCCACAGATGAAGGTTTTCTTTTATGACACAGGAGATTTACATAGACCCCATGGGGCAGCAGGATTTGAATCGTTCTTATTTTGGTAGGTCACCACAAATAAAAATGTGGAATGGAGGTCATAGACAAATAAAAGTTAAGAAGGAGTAGAAGGGAAATTAGGCAGGGGGATTGTAGAAGGAAAGGTAGGGGAAATGAAAAGTATTTAGTGATGCTTTGAGATGGAGAGCAGAAAGGAAAGAAAAAGTAGAGGTCTGAGGTTTCCTTCTCCCACAAACATTGGAGAAAGGAAAAAGCATTTTGGAAATCAAGAATTCACGTGGATGCTAACTCCAGCTGAGACCTGAGGATCATTAGATTTCATCTATGGGTTTTCCCAAATCCCTCCCCAGTTTTTCCAGACCTCACCAGACTTCAAACATCCTTTCTGCTCGTAGACTGTGGAAAATAATCCAAGGGTTGTTGGAAGTCGAACAGAAATATATAAGAAAGGAAACAGGAGATGTTGATAAGGATGTGAAGGCAACCTTCAATATGTGGCCACACTTTCTTTCTGCTCTGCAATAGAAGGAGGAGGGAATTGAAAGGAGAGAAATGCTTCACAAGGCAAAGCATTTGCAGGGGGGGGTTTCTTCTGCAGGAGTGGTACCTATTTATCTACTTGCAATTTCTTGCTTTCGAACTGCTAGGTTGGCAGGAGCTGGAACTAGAGACGGGAGCTCACTCCGTCATGCGGCACCGGGGTCTGGAACTGCTGAACTACTGACCTTCCACAGCCTGCAGTTCAGCGTCTTAACCACTTGAGCCACCGTAGCTCAGAAGGGAAGTAATGTAATATAAAAAGAAGCATTAGTTTTAATAACTGAATGCATCAAATTTATACTAATAATTTTAATATTGTAGTTTGAAAGCAATCATTCTAAATGTATTGCTTGTATATTGTAATGTCATTTTTGTGTGTGTGTGCGGGTCATCATTTCTTATTAAAGAACAGGGCACATGTCATAGAATTTAAAAGTCCCTGCATGTCCAAAAGAATGTATTTTGTTGTAGGCGATGTTCCCTCTGAGCTGTGGAGTCCTGTGAGCAAGAGTTCTACTTTGTGAGCTACTGGCATTAAAGATGTGAGCGAGCGATTTGGGTACTCCATAAATTAGTTTGCTCTGGGGCTGTCCTTCCCGAGCTAGGACAGGGGTGTGTGAGCTGGAGGTTAAGGAGCTGTGAGCTGGCTCACACTGTAGGTCTAGGGGTTTACAGTACTACAAAGCTGAAAGGGGATTTTGAAGCAAAGAGGATGTTTATATAAATGGGTATGCAATAGTGGAGGGAGGAGAATTGAAGGAATCAGGAGGACTTCCCTCTGCTTGGTCTGCCCAGACTTGTCAGGTATACGCTTTAAGAAGGGCCCTCCAAATCTTTGAGGGTCAGATAATGAACATACACACCGATAGCAGATATACCTATAACATTGCTCATGTATTTGGAAAATTGTGGCAGGGAAGGAGACTGCTGACCAGCAGAGAAAAGTCCCTAGCCCATGAACTCCTAGTAAAGGAGGTGCTGGAGTCATTACATCTGCCTGAGGTATCAGCTACAGCCAAAACAATGGCTAAGACAATTTCAGAACACACTGTACCTACCTGGGGTATAATAGAGGGAGTAAATTCAGATTGAGATCAGCATTGCAGTGGGTGGGTCTGGAAGGAGGTCAGGGATGCCTTGGGAATTAAATGGGATCATCACTGTCCATGGTACCCTGGCTCACCAGGGAAAGTAGAATGCTACAATGGAATCCTTAGAAAGGCTCTAACAAAATTAGTTTTGAAAATGAAGCTACCCTGGACCAAGATCCTACCTATAGCCTTACTAAAGACTGAGAACTGCCCCGAGGAAAGATATTTCAATCTCTCCTTACGAAATGATGTTTGGTGTACCTTATATGGAGCAGACTGGTGGGACACCTCTGCCTGAATGGACTGATAAGACTTTAACACAATATGTTACTGCTCTGCTGTCCATCTTGTCCTCTCTTCGCCAACAGGCTATAGTGGTCCAAACTTCACCCCTGGAATTTCCTGTCCATAAATACCAACCAGGAGACTGGGTCCTCATCAAATCCTGGAAGGAACCGTTGCTGGCTCCGAACTGGGAGAGACCTCTCCAGGTGCTACTGATCACGGAAGCTGCTGTGAGGATAAGAGAAAGAGGTTGGACTCATTATACTCATGTTAAAGGTGTGTCTGCACCACAAAAGGCGTCTGTAAAAACAGCCGCAGACCAGTGGGAATGTGAAGTTAATCTAAAGAATCTTCTAAAGTTGACTCTAGAGAAGGCATAAGTAACTATCTTCTGCTCAGATTGCGGTTATTCTGTATTATTGTTTTTACCCATGTCTGAATCCCCTACATGGTGGTATACCCCCCGATAGTGAAGGATGGGATGTCGAGCACAGATATACTTACTTGGTAGAACCATGGCTAGATACTTGGACAACTAGTCCTCTTGACTTGGAAGGCGAACATCAATTGTGTAACCGGTATAAAATTGCGATCTGGGGAGTGAGGTTTCCACCGGAATTTTCTGTGTGGGTTATAGCAAAGCAGGAGAGACAGGCGAATGGCTGGAGTGAATGGAGCCCCTGGTGGTTTTTAAGGAAAATCAGGGAGAACCCTATACTGGTGTGGGAAATAGCTGAGAAAACAGCAGCCCCAGAGAATAGTGACTATACTGGCGGATGGGAAAACCAGGTAACATTGCAACGCCCACAGTTAAACAACTTCCATCAGGAAGAGTGCCTTAGGTGTGAGAGATTGTACAGTGGAGAATCTCTATATCAAGATTTGGAACCTCGAAAAGGAATGTTTGGTGAAATACCTTTTTTGTTGTTCAGTCGCACAGTTAAGAGATGAAATTCTGAGGCATTATTTGGAACAGTTTTGAGAAGCAATGTGCAATAATTACAGGCTGTGTGCATTTTACACGTAATAAGTAAAAACTAATTTTGAATTATACATTCAAAGCTGGATTATAGCCAGATGTTTTAAGGTAATAATAAATAAATATCCTGTGAAAAGAGAGCCACAGATGAAGGTTTTCTTTTATGACACAGGAGATTTACATAGACCCCATGGGGCAGCAGGATTTGAATCGTTCTTATTTTGGTAGGTCACCACAAATAAAAATGTGGAATGGAGGTCATAGACAAATAAAAGTTAAGAAGGAGTAGAAGGGAAATTAGGCAGGGGGATTGTAGAAGGAAAGGTAGGGGAAATGAAAAGTATTTAGTGATGCTTTGAGATGGAGAGCAGAAAGGAAAGAAAAAGTAGAGGTCTGAGGTTTCCTTCTCCCACAAACATTGGAGAGAGGAAAAAGCATTTTGGAAATCAAGAACTCACGTGGATGCTAACTCCAGCTGAGACCTGAGGATCATTAGATTTCATCTATGGGTTTTCCCAAATCCCTCCCCAGTTTTTCCAGACCTCACCAGACTTCAAACATCCTTTCTGCTCGTAGACTGTGGAAAATAATCCAAGGGTTGTTGGAAGTCGAACAGAAATATATAAGAAAGGAAACAGGAGATGTTGATAAGGATGTGAAGGCAACCTTCAATATGTGGCCACACTTTCTTTCTGCTCTGCAATAGAAGGAGGAGGGAATTGAAAGGAGAGAAATGCTTCACAAGGCAAAGCATTTGCAGGGGGGGGTTTCTTCTGCAGGGGAAGGAGATTCCAGCAGGAGGGAAGGTGTAACTTTTGAAAGGATATTTTTTAAAGCAAAAGTTCATATGTGAACTGTAAACATCTATTCTTATAGAAGGGAAGTAATATAATATAAAAGGAAGCATTGGTTTTAATAACTGAATGCATCAAATTTATAAGAATAAGAGCTAGACTAATAATTTTAATATTGTAGTTTGAAAGTAATCATTCTAAATGCATTGCTTGTATATTGTAATGTCATATTTTGGTCTGTGTGGGTCATCATTTCTTATTAAAGAACAGGGCACATGTCATGGAATTTAAAAGTCCCTGCAAGTCCAAAATAATGTATTTTGTTGTAGGCGATGTTCCCTGAGCTGTGGAGTCTTGTGAGCAAGAGTTCTACTTTGTGAGCTACTGGCATTAAAGATGTGAGTGAGCGATTTGGGTACTCCATAAATTAGTTTGCTCTGGGGCTGTCCTTCCCGAGCTAGGACAGGGGTGTGTGAGCTTGGAGGTTAAGGAGCTGTGAGCTGGCTCACACTGACTCAGCTTGGAGGGAACACTGATTGTAGGTCTAGGAGTTTACAGTACTACAAAGCTGAAAAAAAATGGCAGGCCCCCCTGAAAAAGAAGAAGAAGAAGCATACATTGTGGTGGTCAGTGTTCCCTCTAAGCTGAGTTAATCTATTCTTCGGCGCTCGGCCTTCCTTATAGTCCAGCTCTCGCAGCCATACATGACTACTGGGAATACCATGGCTTTGACCATGCGGACTTTTGTTGGCAGGGTGATGTCTCTACTTTTTATCATGCTAATAGGGACACTGATGAGATAGGAGACCCTGGGCAACAAGAAGCATACATTGTGGTGGTGTTGCCCCTGTTAATAGTTTTCTTTACTTTTGTCTGGATATGGAACCAATATTGAAAATGGGATGGGTGTTCTTTTCTTTCATTTTCCCCAACCAATGCATACAGACAGCACAGTTAGAAATGCCTGAGAGCCCACCTGATATAGAATAGAGGATGTACACACAAGGAGGGATGAGTGCAAAAAAAATTAATGGCTGTGGATGTTGATGATTAAAGAAATTGGGAGAAGAGAATTGTAATATAAATATAATAATGTAAAGTAACAAGAGTAGCTCATGAGTTACATATAAGGAGGAACAAGGAATATAAAAATGAGAGATTGATGGTAAAAAGAACATGTTACTGCTCTGTATTTTGTCTTGTTTAAGCTTCACAGAAAGCTGCAGTAGTGCAAACAATTCCTTTCAATTCTCCGGGCCACGGCATTTTTCTTGGGACTTGTGGGTATCAATCAAGACCTGGAAAATCTGAAAGGCTGCGGACCAAGGCCGGATTCATCATACCAGAGTCCAGATGGTACCCTGACCTAGAGAGAGACTGACCGAGTCTCCTGAGAAGGCGATCAATCCTTAATGTACAGTGGGAACCCAGAGAGAGCCTGATCCAACAGGCAGAAAGTGAACTACACTTGCAGCTGAAACTTGTAGGATTAATAAAGAATTTGGTGCTAAATGTTATTTTATAAGAAAGTAGTAGGAATAGGTGGGCAGGACTGCGATGAAGCAGATAAGAACCAATTGATGAAATCCTCAAGGGTAGTTAATGAGGAGAGGTGTTATGTGGTCTTGTTATTGTTATAATTCTTTGTCTTTTGTTCTGGTACTTAGAACACCTGGAATTACATGTACAAATATTGGAAATGGGTGTTAAAGAACACAACGCCACTGGCTCCTATCGATAGCTGGGAACTATTGGTGAGGGGATTTTTGCTAAGAAAATATGCCATGCATATTAATCAATACATTTCCAATTTGTCCACATGAGGAACTTAGACACTATCAAGTAAAAAATAAGAGGGGAATGTGTGATGAATGGGATTGGTACACACAGAAAACAAGTTTTGGGAGTCCTAAACTCCGACTGTCTTTGTTTTTAATCACACAAGCTAAGCAACCAGGGTGGGAAAGATTTTACACTCCAGTGAAATAATTCTTTTGGTCAGAAACAATAAATGGCGAATGGCATCGTCAGTATGAGTTTAAAAACACTTCCCTATTGATACCAGATCCCACGGAGATCTGGCCTAAGGTGAGAGAGAGTCAGGATTACTGGGAAAAGAGGGGTTCAGAATAAAAGAAAGGGAAGATATGGGAGGTGGCCTGGAATGTACAGCAAAGCAAGAAATATTGGAACATAGGAGAGGGGGACCACATGTGAGCCCTTTAACAGCGTATCCTCATCAGATAGCAAATCATAGGTAACCTGCCTGGGTTAAAGAGGAAGGTCCTTGGATGCCTCATCAATTCTGGCTAGTAATTCACTTTTGTTGGGAAACACCTTTGTGGAGAACTAGGGTAGGAGGTGAAAACCTGCCCCCATAACATAGTTCAGATAACAGATTGTACTACGGCCTTAGGAAGGATGATCCAATTCTTTTGGATTTCTAGATAATACCAAATCTCCGATGGCCATGGCTAGAAAGAGCCCGAGGGGCCTGGAGAACAATGGCAGGAACATTGGTAGGAACTTTAGACCGAGAGTGCCACCCAATAGAGCCTGGTCCAGAGGCCTATCAATGGCTAAGGAAACGAGTTGAATTGCAGTTGCCAATCTCTCTCTCTCAATTTTGGAAAGAGGAAGATGGTCTCCAGTCTTTGCTGTTTCTGGAACAATCTGGATTTTTCTGCCACCAATGTTGACCAGGACAATGTTGTAAAAGATCTAGAATTAAATGGAATAGAAACACAGGCAAACTTCCTTTAGTACGGACCTCAGAGAAAAAAGAGGTCTGTTGAGGAATGGAACAGACAGGCCCAGAAATTTCACTCCACATTCACAATTTTACCCCAGAAGGTCCCTAGTCTCAAGTAAGGGAATTGAGAGAATGGGTAACAAAACATCTAGAAAACTTAAGGATAAAAGGCCCAAGAATTAATAGAAATAAGCTATATCCAAGAAATGCCTTTGCCACTGACTCTACTGAGTATCTTTATGTATCATATATTTTTATAAATAGTAGCTGCTTGCTAAATGGATGATGACTTCACCAAAAATTTCCTTTAGAGAAATAAAAGTGGGGATTGTTAGGGATGGGTATTGAACCTCCACTTTGATTTTCTGCCTGATTTCTTTGTGGGGCAAAAGTTATTGCCCTGGGGCAAATGTTATTGTCCCTAACAATTGTGACATCTGGAGGTATTTACATAGTACAGAACGTGACTACACCTATTATTCAGCCAAACATGGGATATACACAAACAAATTTTATTTTAGTTTCCAAATCCTTAATCCATAAAATCTCTTCAGCAGAAATTGGCTTCAGGCTGTGGAGTGATCACATATGGTTAGTTGTCTGATAAAAAAGGAAGACAGAACACCATATAGACAAACATTGTGGTGATTAAACACATCCCTTTTGTTCACTAAATCAATAAATGAAAAAATAGAACTTAAAATTAAAAATTACTTCAAAGTAATACATCCCCAAATTTTGGGGGGGATGCAATTAAAGCAGTTCTTAGAGGGGAACTCATTTCTTTAACAGCATATCTGAAAAAGAAAACCACACAAAAAAGAGAACTGTTGAATAATATTTCATGTTTGGAAAACATTCACAAAAAAACAGGTAATAAGATCTACAAGAAGTTACTAGCGGAGTGCAAAGCACTCAAATCTCTAGAGACAACACAGATACAAAAGGAATGGCTATATTTAAAACAAAAATATTGGCATAGAACACCAAAATCTCTGAAACTTCTGTCGTGGAGAGTAAAAAACAAAAACAAAAGTCTTTTATCTCCCATATGAAAGATTCCTCAGGCAAATTATATGCCCATCCCTCAGATATTGCCCAAATCTTTGCTGATTGTTACAAACAGCTTTATAAAACTCAAAATCCAATAAAAGATTCAATAAATTAAGTCTAGAACATCATAGTATTATGGAGCAACCTGTTACCGTGCAGTAAATACTGGATGTTATCAAATCTCTTAGTAATAACAAAACACCAGGCCCTGATGGTTTTTCAGCCAAATTTTATAAAAAATACTATTAGTGGAACCCCTTGCAATCATATGTAATTATATCTTGCAATACAGAGTTTTGCCACCATCCTGGACATCAGCTGTTATAATTGTGGTATCAAAAAAAAAAGGATGTAACCTCTCTGGAGTCATATAGACCCGTATCACTCATCAACCAAGATGCCAAAATCTGGCTCGCAGACTAAATCTATCTATTGCCAAATATGTACATATAGATCAGGGGTGGCCAAACTTCGGCTAGGGAGCCACATGTGGCCCTTTCACACATATTGTGCGGCTCCTGGCAGGGCAGCTGGGGAAGTGAAATGTAGGCATGCCTCCCCCATTGATCTTCCCTTCCCCAGCCAGTGTTCCCCTCCCTGGGTGGGCTTGAGGTGGGGGGAGCAGAAAAAGGAAGCAACTTCAACTTTAAATGCGTTCTCAAAGCACCTCCCCACCAGCCGGCTTGTAGAAGGCATTTGTCTCTTTAAATCCCTTCTCCAAGCCGAGCCAGCTAGCATGGGGGCGGGGGGGGGCTTGAAGAACACAGAGTTAAAGTTGCTTTCTTTCCACCTCTCCCCTCCCTCCCCCTATGTACTTGTTTTCTTATCACCTTTCTTTCTCTTTTCTCTCTTCCTTCCTTCCTTCCTTCCTTCCTTCCTTTCTACCACCACCAATGAGGATAAAAGAAGACTCCCTAGGATGTATGCAGTACTTTCAGGATTCAGATCCCTTCACACATTTACCTGTGGCAATCATTACAACAATGCAGTAAGGTAGACCAATATTATTGTTATCATATTGGAGGGGCCTAAGACTGGGAGGCTTTGTTCTGGATGTGAGGCATGTCTGCTTAAGCCAGAAAACTTCCAGTGCTTCCTTTTCACTGTGGAAGAACTTCACTTCCCTCACTAGATAGGTTAAGATGCATCAGAACAATGGGAACCTATATTGGAGTTCTTAGCAACAGAAGATTTCTTACCCTCCTCTTGGCAGCAGTTTAGGGAATGGATGTAAACCATTTCTCGACATTGGCAGCAAAAATTTAACTGATTTGCTAGTTGTACATATACTGGATACTTAGTTAGCACCTTTATGCCAAAAGTTTGTTGATTTCTGCTTTACCCCTTGATTTAGAGTGGAAAGTATAGTCTTCTATTTTTTGAAACAAGCAATTGTATTTTTTCTGACTTTTGATGTTACCTACCTTGATACAAGTTTGCCACTATTGTCATTATTCTGAACTTTTATGTATCCTACTTTATAATGAAAATAAAATTTAAAAATAAATAAATAAAAAGCAAATTTGCATATTTTTCAATAAAAATGTGTGTGTGATATTTGTTCATTTCTTGCAGCTCTCAAACATCTGACATTTATTCTATGTGGCTCTTAACGTTAAGCAAGTTTGGCCACCCCTGATATAGACCAACAGCCCCGTAGCTAACAACTCGGGGGCAATGTTTTGCTCGGGGGGCCTGCCATTACATGTCTTTTGAGGTACTGCCATGCCATGCTCATACGTCTAAATAATAACTAAATACAAGTGGTTTATTGCATATTATAGCCCTCAGATATGCATTCTCAACAAGAAGGACTATAAATCCTCTGTATTTTAATGTATTTTAGTGTATTTCTTTTTCAGAATACTGTATTAGAATACTGAATGTATGCAAGGGATATTAGAATGTCTGCTGACATAACCGCATTTTTTGGAGGCGGATGTAGTGTTAAGTGCCGTCCACACCTGACAGAACAGAATTAAGATTCGCAGTCACTTCCCACAATTAGAAAAGACACCTTTAGACATTTATCTGCTAGTTTGACATATTTATTGCTTTACAACTATTGACCTTAGAACCTTAACTTCTTATTTAGTGTCACTTTGCACATCTTGATCATGTTGCATGTTAATTTGCTGTTAATTCTCTGGCTGTAAGTTTGAACTTTGCCTGCCATTCTAATGTATTTGATAAAGTGTGTGTGCACACGAAAGCTCATACCTTGAATAAACCTTTGTTGGCATTAAAGGAGCCATTGGACTCTAAATTTGTTGATCTATATTCCTTTACTCTTAAAACTTTGTTAACTTAACTGTTAACAGTTTAGTAACCTGACCAATTTACCAAGAACAAAATATCCAAGAGTTATACATGTCTTTAAAATGGCCAGACTGATACAATTTTTAAAAAATTCATTTGATACAGAAGTATAAGGAAAGGCAAGGGAGGCAGATTCAGTGGAAATACTCCCCCCCAATCCACTTCCATCCTCACAGAAACCAAGGTACTTAGAGCCAAATGAGCTTTGCAATTCCAACTAGAGAAGCACATATCTGAAGCAAGGGCCAAGCCAGGCCCCAGAGCATGCCACACTGGAAACAAAACCAAGGGAGGCAGATTCATTGGAAATATCCCTCTCTCATCCACCTTCATAGAGACCAAAGCACTTAGAGCCATTAAACCAGGGGTCGTTTCGTAGAAAAAGAGCTACGGGCACTCATTAGCATAACTCATTAGCATATGCCACACCCCCTGACATCACCGGAAGTGTGTCATAAGGCCACACACCCCGCCCCCAACGGTCCTGGCCGCCACCGCCGGCCTTGCAGCTCCACTGCCGAGCCCCATGAGGGGCCCGGTGGAAGCAACTGACCCCCCCTCGTCTCCTGCCTCCTCCTGGCTGAATGAGGGCCGGAAGCGGGGTGGCCGGAAGCAGGGGGCGGGGCTTCGTCATGTGCCCCCCTACCTCACCCGGGGGAACTGCGATCCCTCGCGATCCCCCCGAAATGACCTCTGCATTAAACAGCTATGCTACCACTAGGCCAGGAGAAGGCCTGGAGAAGGAGGCTTAGCTTAGGGCAGGCAGCAGCCAACAGGACTCACCTCTTTCCCAGGGTCTTTTTAAAAATTACCCCTTTCCCCCCATGCACTTGGACGTCTTCTCTGCCTCCACCACCCACAGCTGCTATTCTGTGGTTGGCTTCATATCCCAAGGCAGCAGTTTTGTTGCACCCACCCCCAACTCAGAATTCCAAAGATGCCCACAGGCTCATGCTGTACAGTACATTAGACTATGTTGGAGGATGCCCCCCGCCCCCACATGAGCCCCTCAAGTCTCTACCTGGAGTCCTGCAGGCATGCCGGTGGAGAGAGGAGTGCTGAAAATGCAGCACAAAAATGAAGGGTTAATCAACAAACCCCGGCCAGCCAGCCCCAAGGAGGATTATGAAGTCAGCAGCTAGCTAGCTAGCTGCTTCAATTTACGACTGGAGTGGAGGAGCAGGGTGGGCAGCGCACAGCAAGACTCCTCTGCTCCGAGACTCATTGCTGAAGGCAGATGGAAGCTGTGCTGCGCTGCTGTGGTCTGACAGAGAAGGAGAAGGAGGAGCTACAGCCTGGGGCTGTGCAAGACAGGCAGAAAGGCTCAAAGGTGCCCTGCTGCAGCTTGCTTGGAGGAAAGTGCAGTGGCTTTAACTTGTATTTAGCGGGCTCTACTTCACTGTTGTTGCTGAGAGCCCACCCACTGTTCCAAATGCCCAATGAGAGGTGACGGTAAGGCAGCCAATGGTCTGAGGTCGGGGCGGGGACTCAGGCTCTGCTCCTCATCCTGCTCCTTTCCTGACCCAGCGGCAGAGTGCCAACACTGACAGGCAATTGATCAGGGGGGAGCCAAGGATTGGGGAGGGGCCTGTAAAAACCGTGGGGGGTGGGTCCCATGGGCCCCGCAGTAGCTACGGGCCTGTAGACCAATCTGGATTCATCCCAGGAAGAGATCTGACAGATAATATCCAAAAAACGCTTAATATAATTCATTACTGCTCAATCAAAAATATTGGATTGATTCTGCTATCGTTAGATATCGAGAAGGCATTTGACAGCTTGGAAACAGATTACTTGAAGTCCCTTCTAACATTTATGGGTTTTGGTGGGCAATTTCTCAGAGCAATCTGCACCATATATTCAGCACACATGGCACAGGTAAAGGTGAATAGTACATTCTCTGAAAATTCAATCTAACGAGGCACAACGCAGGGTTGCCCTTTGTCTCCTATTCTATTCGCCATATCCATTGAACCACTAGCAGCTGCAATCAGGACTAATAATCAGATTAAAGGAGTATGTATTGGAGACAAAGAATTCAAAACGAGTATGTTTACAGATGATTTATTATTACATATGACAGATCTCGAGAGGTTGCTTCCACTGTTGCCAAAATGTTACATGAATTTGGTACAAACTGAGAACTAACGACAAATCACTCAAAAACAGAACTCTATCTGATAAATCAAACACCTGCTATGAGTAGTTATATAAGACATAAGTTTACTTAGAAATGGATCACAGAAATCTGGCATTAACTACGGGTGCACATTTTATTTATTTATTTATTTAATTAATTGGATTTATATCCTGCCATCCCCACATAACAGGCTCATTAGAGCTGAGAAATCTTATGAAGCATAATCATATCAAAATCTATCATGACATAAAAGTGCAACTGAAAGGCTGGGATAAAAGGACAAGTCCTCTCGTGGATCAAAAACTGGATAATTAATAAGAAATAATAAATGGGCAGTTTTCTCAGTGGAGGGTGGTAACCAGTGGGGTACTGCAGGGTTCAATACTGGGTCTGATGCTTTTTAACTTGTTCATTAATGATTTGGAGTTGGGTGTAAGCAGTGAAGTGGCTAAATTTGCAGATGACACGAAATTGTTCAGGATGGTGAAAACCAGGGAGGCTTGTGAGGCACTCCAAAGGCATCTGTCGAGGATGGGCGAGTGGGCGTCAATGTGGCAAATGGGGTTCAATGTGGCCAAGTGTAAAGTGATGCACATTGGGGCCAAAAATTCTTACTATAAATACACGTTGACAGGGTCCAATCTAGCAGAGACTGACCAAGAGAGAGATCTTGGAGTCATAGTAGATAACTCAATGAAAATGTTAAGACAGTGTGCGACTGCAATAAAAAAGGCCAACGGTATGCTGGGGATTATTAGGAAGGGAACTGAAAACAAATCAGCCAGTATCATAATGCCCCTGTATAAATCGATGGTGTGACCTCATTTGGAGTACTGTGTACAGTTCTGGTCACCACACCTCAAAAAGGATATTATAGCATTGGAAAAAGTGCAGAAAAGGGCAACTAGAATGATAACACTTTCCCTATAAAGAAAGGTTAAAATGCTTGAGGCTCTTTAGCTTGGAGAAACGACTGAGGGGTGACATGATCGAGGTTTATAAGATTATGCATGGGACAGAGCTTTCTCCCTTTCTCACAATACAAGAACCCGTGGGCACTCCATGAAATTGCTGAGCAGTCGGGTTAGAACAGATAAAAGGAAGTACTTCTTCACCCTATGGGTGCGTTCAGACGCGGTGTTTGCAACGGTATAGGTGCCGGTTGCAATCGGTGTACTTACCGGTGTTCACACGTAGAACATCTGCCTTCCGTCCCTAACCGTTGTAAAGCGCTTTACACCGTTGCATTCTGCCACTAGGTCCCGAAGTGGTGGTATCCTGAGTGCAACGGTTGTAATCGGTTTACAACCGGAGTCTGATCGCTCTCCAACGTTGCAGAGCCACTTCCGTTCAGAAGCCAGAGGGAACAGAGTGGGTAATGAAAAAGCAGAATGAAATTGAATATGAATATGAGTGGTTGAAATATATGCAGATTTATGATCTTTTTAGATCTGACAAAAAAAACTATGGTTTTAGAGAGGAAAAAAATGAAATTGAAAAGGTATGGGAGAGTGGAGGAGGAAAAAATATTTCTAAAATGTATAAGGTGTTGTTAAAATGGTATACTGAAGATGAAACTGTTAAAGAACAAATGTTAAAATGGGCTATTAATATGAATAAGGAAGTAGATATGGAAACTTGGGAATATTTGTGGAAAAACTCTATTAAGATCTCGACATGTACGAATGTTAAAGAAAATTGTTATAAGATGATGTATAGGTGGTACATGACACCTAAGAAGATTGCAAATATGAATCAAAATATGTCAAACAAATGCTGGAAATGTAAGAGGCATGAGGGCTCATTTTAAACTTTAAAGATGACGGGGTATTTTGCGCATGCGTGAAGATTGCCATTCTGTGGATGGCTGCCTATGCGCATGTGCAAACTGAGTAAAAGAAACAAACAAACCGACGATGCCCGCTGTGTGTGGACGGGCATACAGCGATGGGCTCCGCTGTGAGGGAGATAAGTGTGATCGTGTTTCAGCCAGCATAAACTGCAACGGTTCCAACCAGAACAGTTTATGCCGGCTGAAGCGCCCCGTCTGAACGCACCCAAAGAGTGATTAACACATGGAATTCACTGCCACAGGAAGTGGTGGCAGCTACAAGCATGGATGAATTCAAGAGGGAATTGGATAAACACATGGAGCCGAGGTCCATTAGTGGCTTCAAGAGGGAATTAGATAAGTATATGAAGCAAAAGTCCATCAGTGGCTATTAGCCACAAGGTATAGATAGGAATTCTCAGGCTGGGGCAAGTGATGCTCTGTATTCTCAGTGCTTAGGGGGGCAACAGTGGGAGGGCTTCTAGTGTCCTGGCCTCACTGCTGGACCTCCTGATGGCACCTGGTATTTTTGGCCACTGTGTGACAGAGTGTTGGACTAGATGGGCCATTGGCCTGATCCAACATTGGCTTCTCTTTATGTTCTTATATTCTTATGTCCTTGTAAATAAAATCATCAGTTGGTTTTATTGTTCCATGTCGCGTGTGCCTCAGTGTCTGACAGAGCTAAGTATCTGACAAAGTTAAACCATAAGCTTCATCCCAAGAAAAGGGCAGTGCTCATGAAAAGCCACATAGATTAATATTTATAAAAAGGTTTCATCAATAAGTGGCTGGCTGTGTGACAGAAGGACAAATGTGTGGGTTCCTGGTTAAAAAGGCGGGCAGACAGTGTCAGTGGAAAATAAGACTGCTCCAACTTGTGAAAGATTCCAGGAACAAATCCCCACATACTCAGAAATAAGGAGGTTGATCATAGGGTATACCACATCTTACTGCACGTTAAGATAGGGACAGACAACTGGAGGAACCATATCAAATGGCCTCTCATTTAGCCCTCAGCACAGCCCCTGATCTCAAGAACTTGACACGTTATTGTGTATCTCAGCCATTTTATCCCAAGACACAGGCAAACAGCTCTTGAACCAACCATGGAAGTTCTATAAGGGTTCTTTCTTTGTGCACCACTGTTTGCTACTGTGTGCGAGCCAAAGCCCAGACAAACTAAAGTAAGCAGCTGAGGTGTCCCAAAGAAGGGCTCTGCCAAACCCTGCATGAATTTCAAAAGCACATCAAGAGGTTTATTAAATACCAGAAAAGCAGGGCAAAAGTCCCATAAACTAATGAACAAACTGTGGAGACACTTTGTGTCTGAGAATGTATGCAAGGAGTCACTAGGTTAGTGCCGTTCAGTGCTTGTACAGTCATAATGTTGTCCTTGCTGAAAATTGTTGCCAAACAAGGTCCTAAGGGATCTCCTCCTTACAATTAACTTATTACCTACCAATCTCAAAGCACCTTGGAAATAAACATAACATACTGAGCCAAGATTCCATAGCAAGTCAGTGGAAGATTAGGGTATGAAAATCCAAACTGTTGACTCACAAGAATGTGCAATTCTTAACTGTTGTTGTCTGTCCTCCAAAGTGCAATTCAAAGCTCTGAACAGCTCTGGAGAGGAGGCACAGAAATTTTGCAAATTTACAAACAAATCTCTCTCACACACATAGTTTGGAAATTACCTGTTCCTTTTGTCATCTGATTAAATGCCTTTTTTCATATATGCAACACAGTAATAAATAAATTGATGAATTTGAAATAAAAGGAAGAAAAAGAGCTGGAGAAGACCTCATGAGATCAATCCAAAGAAGGGCAGTTGCTTGGAATTAATTACTTGTTTTTGTTTGTAAAAACAGAAGTGGTAGGAACATTAACAATTTGTGATATGCAGATTACACTGCATTACTAGCAGAAAATAGTGAAGATTTGAAATGACTACTACTGAAGGTTAAAGCTGAAAGTGCCAAAGCGAGATTATAGGTGAACATCAAGACAACAGTAATGACTAATGGGGAATCACAACTTTAGGGCTGACAATGAAGAACTTGAAATTGTTCAGTATTTTCTATTCCTAGATTCTTATGTGTCAGGATGTGTTGCTGGCGACCAAGATCAAGTTAATTTATACCATAGTATTCCTCATTACCATATATGGGCAGGGCTATTTTTGGGCAGGAACGCACAGAAACAGAGTTCCGTCTGGCTCCCGAGTTGGCCACACCCAGCAGAAACTCATTAGCATAATAGGCCACACCCAACAGCAGAAACTCATTAGGATTGGCTACATTAGGGGTGTGTGGCCTAACATGCAAAGGAGTCCCTGCTACAAAAAAAGTCCTGGGTTTTGACAACAAACAAGGTAAACAGAATAAGAAGCAAAAGGTGGGTATGGCTGGATGAGCACACTTCTGGTAACATGGAGGTGTGGCCTAATATGCCAATGAGCTGTGCTGTCAGGGGTGTGGCCTAATATGCTAACACATTTCTGCTGTTGGGTGTGGCCTATTATGCTAATGAGTTCCTGCTGGGCTTTTTCCACAAAAAAAGCCCTGTGTATGGGTATGAAAATTGGGCAATGAAGAAAGCTGACATGAAAATAAGTGGCTTCATTTGAAATTTAATGTTGGAGGAGAGTTTTACAGATGCCGTGGACTGCCAAAAAGACAAGCAAGTAGGTACTAGATCACATCAGGCCTGACCTCTCCTCAAAATCTATTTCTTTGTAAATCTTTGCTGATCAATGAGTGTCTCACTTACCTGGTGAAGGCTGTTAAAAGTTGCGCTTTCAGTGCGTTGGTCTTGTCCTTGCTATTCTTTCATCAAAACCCGCCTACTTCCTTTAATCTTTGTCCCTGCCCTCTTTTACTTTGCAAGGCAAAGACTGTATCAGTCTCTCCCGTGACCTTGTAGGCGACTGACATTAAATCAATGTGGAGAACAAATTACCATAAGTAGTTTTGGGATTAAAAGTGGAAAATCCAGCTTCAGATTCCTCGTCTTGGGCAAGACACTGTCTCTTTCTACATAACTTCCCTCACAAGTTATTGTGAAGCTGAAATACCACTTGGAGTTCAGTCACCAGCAGGTATAATCCCTAAAACTAATTTGTAATTTAAAAAGGGATGGATTTTGAATGGGGCAAATACTACAGTGCATAGTTATTGCTGAAATATGACTGAAAGAAAAAAAACCCAGAGTGTTTTTCCTATCTGAGCAGAAAGTATACTGTTCCAGGCACGTATAGCTAACAGTTTTCATAGGATTTGGGGCTCTTTCCAATTCCTGGGGAGTTTTTAAAGGAGCTGGATCAGGCTAGTATCCTCTCATTTTTTCCATGAGTGGAAAACAATTTTCATTGCTTTAAATTACAGTCCCATTGGCTTTGGATTTTATGTAAAAAGCCCATAAATCTAGGCCACTCAGTGTATTCCAAGAAATTGTTCTCTGGGATGCCAATGGATGTATGGATTGACGATTTTTAAAAACCCTAAAGCAAACCCCCCCACACACACACCATTATTTTAAAAGCATGTTAAGTTGCAAGCAGTGTTCTTTCCTTTATGCCTTCTAGAGGCTTCAGATCTATTGCATTAATGACACCTTTAAAAGAGGATATATTTTTTAAATGACTGAAAATGCATGGGCATAAACACAGTGCACTAATCCAAAACTGCTTTTTAGTGGGCACTTGTTCGTTTATATTTATTAGGATATTTTTGCTCATACAAAAGTTTCTAGTTTGAAAAGGCTAGTGTTATAATCAAAGAGAAATACTTTCAGCCCTTTTGAGCTGCACCTTCTGATTACCACATAACGGGTATCAATTGCTCCTGTAGGTACTGAGAAATCATTTCCATTCATAATTTACTAGCAAGGAAGTTAAAACATGAATACAGGAATCGTCCATAACTCCTATTCATGGTATCTGACGAAGGGAGCTCCTTGACTCTCGAAAGCTTATGCCCCCCCCCCAAAAAAAATCTTGTCAGTCTCTAAGATGCTCCTGGACTTGAATCTCGCTGATCTCCTGCAGACCAACAGAACTACCTGCTGAAACTAGCTCCTATGCATGGGGTGGCTATTCAAATGCCATAAACATGTCTACTTCTCAACATGGTCCCATCTGTAGATACTTGTATCCAGGAACTGGAGCCATGATCAGACAAGACAGATTGTTCTACAAACTTGAGAAAAGCTCCAGATTGCAAAAAGAAATCTGAAATCTAAAAAAAAGTACCCGGGGGGGGGGTAAACTTTCCCAAAATAATAGAAACAGTGTATGTACTTTTAAGAAACCTGCTCTGATATCTCAGGGGCCAAAGTGGGGGTTGCCACACATTATTGCCGACCTACAAACCTTGGTGTCTTTCAGTAAAAGGCAGGGAGAGAAACCTTTCCAGGACTCTTTTGACCTCCCAGTCCACCCCTGCTCCCCTCACTCCTGGCCTAGAGAGAGGACTCATTGGGGCCAGGCCCAGCAGAACCATTGGGCATCTTGTCACTATGCAGTTTGCACAACTCACCTGGGTGCAGTGATAGCTATCAGATGCCATAATGCCACACAACTTGCCTAAGCCCAGCAGTAGCCTCTGTAAAACTGGACTTGGCCAGTCCGGGCAGCACCCATCACACATTTCACAACTTTGCTACCACACAGTGTTTGTAACTTGGCCAGATTTTTCTCAGGAAGAGGCTGCCAGGGGGAGGGAAAACTGAGAGTCAGTGGGATGTAGTGGTTAGAGAGTGTCAAATTAGGATCTGGGAGACCCATGTTCAAATCCTCATGGTCATAGAAGCATCCTGGTTGACCTTGGGCCAGTCACTGTTTCTCAGCCTACGCTACCTCACAGGATTGTTTTGAGGATAAAGTGCAGGAGAGGAGAATGCTGTGGGTCCCCACTTACAAGAAAGGTGGATTATAAAGGAAGTAAATAATAATGAAAGCTGAAGAGGGCAGAGAAAAGAAAGATTGGTTGATGAGTGGGAAGGAGGACAGGAAGCATGGGATGGGGAGGGGATACGGGGGCTACCAGAAGGAAAGAGGAAATATTGTGGGGAAGGGGATGCAGGTAAAAGTGATTTCCTGGTTGTTATAGCTATATCAAGCAGTTAACTACATTCCAGTTGACTTCAAAAAGCATCTTCAAGATCACAACATATGAAATAAAACTTCCTACAGTTAACTCATAGATAACTGTGTAAATCACTTCAGATTTGGTGAGAACTTATATCTCCAAATCAATGACACAACCACTGGCACCCGCATGGCTCCACAGTATGCCAACAGTTTCATGGCAGATCTAGAACATCATTTGCTGAACTCCTACCCATTGGCACCTCTCCTTTACTTGAGATTCATTGATGACATTTTTATTGTCTGGACCCATGGCAAAGGAGCCCTCGAGAGATTCCACCAGGTTTTCCACAACTTCCACCCCACCATCAATCTATGAATTACTCTACACAAGAAATAAACTTCTTGGACACCTCAGTATGGATACACAAGAAACACATAAGTACCACATTATACTGGAAACCAACAGATTGGCGAACATACCTACATGCCTCCAGCTACCACCCCAACCACATCAGACAATCCATTGTGTATAGCCAAGTCCTATGGTATCAGACAATCCATTGTGTATAGCCAAGTCCTATGGTATAGTCGCATCTGCTCCAACCCCTCAGACAGAGACACTCACTTGAAGGATCTGCAACAGGCATTTTTGCAACTACAATACCCTCCTGAAGCCAAAATGATACCTAGGGACAGCTTGCTACAAGAGAAGCCCAAGGAGAATAACAACAGAACGCCACTGGTGGTCACCTACAACTCACAACTCAAGCCAGTTCAATGCATTATTAATGACCTACAACTCATGCTGGATAGTGGCACTTCCCTCACACAGGCACTGGGGGAGGCGATGTTTTCTTGCTTACAAACAGCCTGCTGACCTAAAACAACTTCTCATCTGTAATGATAAACTACTTAACAACAACATGGACTCTGGTACCAAGGCCTGCAGCAAACCAGGATGCCAACATTGCTCTCATATAGATCCTAGAAACACCATCAGTGGACCCAGCAACATCAACCATACCATGGTATGTATCTCCTCCAACATGAAGGACTGTTGGCGATGGATGGGGTGCACCTTACAAAGAATGGGAGGAATGTCTTTGCTGGAAGACTTGCGAACCTGATCAGGAGGGCTTTAAACGGAAGACATTGGGGGTGGGAAGAAAAAGCCTGATGTTGTGTGGCATCCCCAACACTAAGTTCAAGAAGGGGAGTGACCAGAAAATAAATGAATGGGAGAGAGGTGAGTTCAGTAATTTTCATGTAAAATCGAAGGGACCTACGGTAGGAAAGGATGTCTGTAATCTGCGATGTCTTTATACTAATGCACAGAGTATGGCAAATAAACAGGAGGAACTTGAACTTCAAATAGTGGAAAGTAAGTATGATCTGATAGGTATCACTGAGACTTGGTAGGATGAGTCTCATATATGGAGCACAGTGATTGAAGGATATACCTTGTTTTAACGGAACAGAATAAACAAAAAAGGAGGCAGGGTGGCACTATATGTCAAGAACGAATACGCTTGCACTGAAATTCAGGATTTTGAGAGTTGCCCTGTTGAAAGTGTGTGGGTAAGGATAGAGCGGGGGGGGGAGAAGGGGATATTGTTGTGGGGGTATACTACAGACCTCCGAACCAACTGGAGGAACTGGATGATGCATTTGTACAACAGCTTGCTAAACTTTCACAGAGACAGGATGCAGTGGTTATGGGAGATTTCAACTATCTAGATATTTGCTGGAAATCTAACTCTGCTAGACATGGGGCATCCCACAGATTCTTGAATAGTCTTGCAGACAACTTCATCTCTCAGAAGGTGGAGGTGGGAACCAGAGGATCTGCTATCCTAGATTTAATCCTGACTAACTGGGAAGAATTGGTTGATGAAGTGAATGTTGTGGGATCCTTGGGGAATAGTGACCATGTCAGCTTGGAATTTGAAATAGAGAATGATGTGAAACCAGGACATAGTAGGACTCGTATCCTGGACTTCAGTCAGGAAAGCTGATTTAAAAAAACTCAGAGAAATATTAGGTAGGATCCTGTGGCTGGAAATGCTGAGGGGGAAATCTGCACAGGAAGGATGGGTGATGCTAAGTGCTTAAGGCACAATCGCAAACTGTTCCGGTAAGAAAGAAAGGTGGGAGACGGGTAATGAAGCTGAGGTGGCTGAACAAGGAACTCTCTGAAGAGCTGAGACTAAAAAGGGAAATGTACAGGAAATGCAAGGAGGGTCAGATTACTGAGGGTGAGTACAAGATGCTGGTGGTTGCTGCCAGGACTGGCCTCAACGAGTCCTCTGTCAAAGGCCAAAAGCCCTGTAAAGAGCTCTGCTCACTCCCCCTGCCTTTTACTGACAGAAACCACAGCTTCAGAGCTGGCAATACTGTAGTGGTTGCCTAGCCATCCCCACAATAGTCAATGCAGAGGGGCATTTATTCTTAAAGGTACAGGCACTGCTTCTATTGGGGGAACATTTCATTTTTTTAGATTTCAGATTTTTGTACACACCTGGGACCAGTGTTCCCTCTAAGTTGAGTTAGTGTGAGCTAGCTCACAGTTTTTTTAGCCTCTGGCTCACATATTTTTGTCTTAGCTCAGGAAGGATGGCTCCAGAGCAAACTAATTTATGCAGTAGCCAAATCGCTCCCTCACAACTTTATTGCCAGTAGCTCACAAAAGTCAGTTTTTTTCATAACTGTGGATAAAAATCCCAATAAGTGGGTAAGAAACTAATCTCAGTTTGTTCAAGTGCCTACATTCAGATGCCATGACAAATGGGAGTTAGCTGAAAACTTCTGTCTTCAGTCTTGGTGCACCACATGGGAGAGAATGGAAAAAGCATGCAAGCCTGGCTATTAACCAAGTTTGTGCCCATTGTGAACAAACTCTGGTTTGTTTGTGATGGCTGAACTGAGCCTCAATCCCAGAAGGAAAATTAACCACATCTATTTTGTATACTGAATATTTAGTTCATTACAAAACCACTGTAGCATGGTCTCAACTAGTTCTCACCATGCACAAAAGCACACAAATTAAATAGTCCCCATGCAACAGTGACATAATAAAAACAAGCATTACTCTTTGGTGATTTTGTCATGTCAAAAAGTAACATGAGAACTGGTTCTGGCTGCAGTAAATTTAAACTAGGAAAGAGTCCAACTTGGAAGACGTCCCTGTGCTGTGAAATACATTAGCAGCAACACAAAACAAATGCACTAAAAAACCCCAAGGACAACAGAGAGGGTGAAAACAAGGATTGTTTAATGTTGAAAAGGAGCTGTACATCTAGGGCAGTGGTAAGGAGAACACAAAAAGAGCTCACAATATGACTAAGTTCGAGTTGAGGTGTGTAGCGTTTGTTTGGCACTGTGTGTCTCCATGTTCCTGTCGAGTCCAGAGAAACTCACACAGAATGTGTTTCCTGAAACAAATCCAATAGGCCCAGGAAAGTGGTAGCCAACTCTTTTTTCCACAAGGAGAAAACGGACCATACAGATTCCACCGTGACAACCCTTTCAGAGCTTTGGTAGATTTTCCCTCCTTCCTCGAAATGCAGAAGAGCCAGATACTGGGTTTCTGTCAAGGATATAAGGATAAAGCAGCACTTCCAGGTCAAAGGTAATATTATTCTTTTCTAGGCAGGGGCATTATCTGCCATTGTGCAAGGATTTCTCTTCTCTCTGCATGGTGCATGGACTCTGACTTTTAAATCCATTCTTCAACGTCAGATACAGAGGAACTGCTTTCTAGTTCGGTTTCTCACAGCTGTGCTTATAGACAAAGCAGAAAACAGCTCCCAAGTCCTTTCAGAAATCAACCTGAGCATTTAAGGTGTTATAGCAATCGTGCCCCCCCCCCCAAAAAAAACCCCACAATGCACCCATCTGAATTCCAGCTGTAAGGTGGTGGAGGGAGCACATCCATCCTCTTGCTTCTGGGGGGTAAAGCAGCGGGAGGCAGATGCTGTTCACCAATGACCCCCTTTTATTCTGGCTGCAATTTGTCAAGGGTGGGAGGGAACCAGCACGCAAATCCCTTTTTCTTGCTCCACAATTAAATAATAAAAAGGAGCAGCCAGCCATTCTTCAGGGAAACATCTCAGAACCGAAACAACAAAAAAAAGTGTCTCTTAAATAAGCTTCTTTAATTATTATTATCATCACCATCTATTTATTTATACAAATATATAAAATATATTTATATAGATTTATATAATATATAACTTTTAGCTCTCTGGCGGGCCTTTCATTTACAGACGTATTGGTCGACAATCTCTGTGCATTTTTTACACTTCACGTAACAGCACCAGTGGAACTTGCAGTGGCAGCGTTCCACCTGCACGCTCTTGAACTGGTCGTAGCCCCGTCCGCAGCACATCAGCTCGCAGCCGTCCATGCCCTCTGACGTCTTGTTACAGAGCCGGCCTTGGGTGCCCAGGGACCCCGTGGTCTCGTTGCGCAGGCAGTAGTCGGGACTGGAGTCCACATAAACCAGGTCCTCTGGAGTGGGTGAGTTGAAGCGGTTGTTGACCAGCTCCAGCTTGCCCTTGCGGCTGATCCTCATGGCGGCTGCGCTGTCGTACTTCTCCTTCAGCAGGTCACCCACTTTGCGGAAGTCGGCCAGTTGCAACCAGCAGGTCTTGAGGCTGCAGGAACCTGAGACGCCGTGGCACTTGCAAGCCACGTCGGCCAGCTTGTACACCGCCTGTGGATGGGAGAACAGGAAACGGAGATCAGGCAAGCATTGAATCACCCCCTAAGTCTGAACTGTTAAAATTAGGGTTGCTAACTTCCAGGGGGGCCTGGAGAGCTCCCAGAATACCAACTAATCTCTAGACAACATATATAATTTCCACTGGAGAAAATGGTCGCTTCGAAGGGAGGACTCTCTTGCATTATACCCCACCAAAGTGCCTCCTCTCCCCAAATCCCACCCTCCCCAGGCTCCACCTCCCAAAACATCTCCAGGAATTTCCCAAATGAAATTTGGCAACCCTGGTTAAAACCTTCTGCTGAACTGTTCAACCTCTGCTGTCTGGTAAATGTACTACCAAACAACATACATGCCCTGCAGGACCTAATGCACTTCCGCAGGGCCTGGAAGGCAGAGAATGTTCCGCCAGGTGTTTGGTGGAGGACAGCGACGGTTCCATCTGTCCGGCACTCCCACTCCCTGCTTTTCTCCCCTTGAGGCGATGGCACAACTGGAAGCTTCCGGCATCATCTGTTAGGATGACTGTTGCGTCTTATTGTTTTTATTATGTACTTAATATATGATTGTATTTTCAGTGTTGTACACCAGCCCTGCTTTTCACAGGGGAGGGCGGTTTAAGAATCCAGTAATGATGATGATGATATGATGAGGCACGTTGTAGCACAGAAGCTAACAGAGAAGGAGAGAGAGCTTCAAATCAGGAAGTGCCTGGTTTGAATCTGGTCTCTGCCATGGGTGGCTTTATATAGTCACAATCAAACTCCATCTCGAATATGTGGATGATAATGTTAAATGATTGTTACAAAGATTGCTAGCTGTAATGTATGTGGAGTGCTTTGAACATTTGAAAGCACTGTATAAATATTTAAGTAGTACTTCATTTTGGTCTTATCCTGGAGGCCCAGAGTAAATTACAATGCATATCCTTTTTCATCCCCACAACACTCTAATGGGGTACACGAGGCTGAAGAGACTTCCCCAATGACAACCAGCAGGCCGAAAGAATCATAGCTGATACTCAGAACCAACGTCTCTGCCTCTGCATTGCTCTGTTAAGGATTTCCAGTTTCCATCACAATGGGTTTTTTTTTTTTAAAAAAGGGGTTTTTTTTAAGCAATCCCAATTATTAATGAGGTATTTTTCTGGGGCGTCTGACTAGCTGATGGCACTGAGCAGTCAGTTTTTGGGCATCTCGCTTGTTTGATACTGTTACAATGCCTTGGGCACAGGGCTTTTTTGTAGAAAAAGCCCAGCAGGAACTCATTAGCATAATAGGCCACACCCAACAGCAGAATCTCATTAGCATATTAGGCCCTGCCCCCTGACAGCACAGCTCATTCGCACATTAAACCACACACCCATGCCTTCCCTTGGCTTGCCTGGGCAAGCCGGCCCTTGGACAGGCCGGGGAAGGCACAGGGAGGCATTTAAATGCCTCCCTGATCCTTCCAGGGGTCCCCCCTGGCCCGCCCACCTCAGAGTCGCCGGGGTGGTTGCTCTCCAGGCCTTCCCTCTGTAGCCGCGCACGCAGAGGTTTTGGCTGTAGTGGGCATGGCCAACTCTGAAGACAGCCAGAACTCCATTCCTGTGCATGCCTGCCCAAAATAGCCCTGCTTGGGCAGTATCTACCCCTACAGCAGTGCTGCTGACAGAAAAGTAAGGGGCTCTAGGACAATATTTTTCATCCCTCAGGGAATATGCCATTCTTGCCCACTTGTTTTGAGGGATTCAGACGTGTTCCCCCAGGGAACTCCTGATTAGGGCTGCCAACTCCCCCGGTACCCGCCCCGGAGGCACCGTTCCCAGACGCCGGGGAATCGGGGCCCGGGGGGAACCCCGCCCCGGCGTGCGTGTCACCGGAAGTGACGTCGCACGCTGGAGGCGGGCCCATGCCATTTGAGGGGAAAACTCTTTGTTTTCCCCTCAAATGGTGTGGCCCCGCCCAGCGTGTGACGTCACTTCCGGTGATGCTCTGGCGGCGCGTGCTTGCGCTTCGCGCGCGTGCATCCCCGACAGGCTCCCGGAGCGAATGGACGCTCCCCCGCCAGTAAGTGTTTTGAATTTGGCAACCCTACTCCTGATAAACCACACTTGCCCGGCACTTAAAGTGTGATATTGCAAGACTGATGGTCAAACTACATTTGAGGCGGGTGAGCTCTCATCCAATCTCTCACGGTCGTATTTTCAAGCTTAAAAGCAGTTCTTCTGAGGGTGGTGGGTGGGTGGAGTAAAAATTAAGGCAGTGACACTGGGGTAGTATGGTTTCTAACAATTTCCCCTGTACATTTTTTTAAAAAAATTGAAATCAAACACACCCTGAAGACTTGGGGGGGGGGAGACATATCATGCTTGTGTCTTTTTTCCTCCTGGCACAACTATTAGTAGGTTCAGAGGACAGCTTTGGAAAATGGAGTAAGGAGGAAGAGTTCCTCCCCCCACTACCATTTCCTGCCACCAAGTCAAACCTTTGAAGCTTAAAAAAGATCTCCAGGAGATGTGATTCTCGATTTCCCCATCCTTATGGCTTACTGAGTTCAGAGTCAAATCACCACGGAGTCCTGTAAAGTTGGAACGGGTGCTGGGAATTAAAGAGTATTAGGGCAGAAAGGAATGGATTGCTGAACTGTTTTCCTGCCTGAGCGCCCCTCTGAAACTGCTGCTACTAATTTGGTTTTCTCCTGGTGGGCCTCCTAGCCTGAAAGAAATCCCCTCAGGTGGAAAAACAGCTGAGGAAAAGCAGTTCTGGGGGTCCTGGCAAGAGAAAGGTTTAGCATTCCTCCCTACTCCCTCTACTGTGCTTTAAAAAGACCCCCACCCCCTCGTACTCCTGCTTTACTGGTATTCAGCACAACTGAAGTTCGGTCATGCAACATTTACGCCCAGTTTGACCCCAGAAAAAGAAATGCAGCTGAAAGAAACAAGACTTGTGCCGTATCTTTTTGCAGCTTGCATGCCACCTTGTGGTCAATTACTTATCCAAACCTATGTCTTCCCCTTTTTTTCTCCTTTTTCCAACTCTGAAAGTCTGATGATTAAAAAAAAAAAAAAAATGCCCATGGCTGCTCTACTTGGGGGCTTTGCTCTGATTTGACACCCAAACTGCAGCAGTTTGTTTTAGAGCATCCACACAGTGCCATTCCCTAATTGTATGCTTTCCAAGTTTCCCCCTGATTTGCTATGGTCTTTCCCAAACGTAGTTTGGGACAAGACTTTTTGGAAAGATTGTACTCCCAAGTGGGTTTGCGTGCCACGTGAATGGAAAAGTAAACATTTGTGAAGGTGTTGCCCACAGCAGCCATCATTTTCCTTCCTCAGACCCACTCGTGGCCACCATTTCCCCCTGCCAACAGAGAGCTTTTTGGACTTTTTTTAAAAAATGGCAATGTACATGCTGCTATAGCATCATAATGTTATAACAATCTGTCTGCTACTTCCTCTGAATATCCTGCTTTCATATAAAATTAAAACGAAGTCTCTAGCCTTTTTTCGTTGTGCTTTTCCTATTATATCCCCAACAAATGGCGCTAGCGAGGGACTTTCTTTTTGGGCAATGAAAGCTGGGAATTCAGAAAACCTAACAGATGAGAGGTTCCCAGCGTAGCACCCACCGACACCTTTCCTGGCATCTCCCAAGTGCTTTTAGAAAGTGAATGGAGCCAGGTGGGGCATTTGCCCAGCAAGGCTTCTGATTGGCCGTCGGAGATGCAGATTTTTAAAAACACTTTTTGGCAGCAGCTGCCACCGCAACAGAAGGATCTTCACTGTGTGACTGAATGCAAGCTCTGGGCAGGCAAGAAAATACTTTTATAAACAATAGTGTCATTTTAAAAGGCATCCCATCAAACAGAACTTCTGCCTAAAGCGCTGAAGGGTTACTATTAGAGTTATCGATAACCTCACTTCTTGACATTTTGTAGCTGGCTCCGCCTCCTGCAGTAGACATTTTGTGATTGGCTCCACCTATGGGTAGCAGCCATTTTGTGGTTATGCTGATTCCCCTGTGTCAGCATTCCAAGATGCCCATAAAATAAAAAATGTCGGGGTCTCCTGTAGTAGACAGATTACTGTAACAGTGATATGTCCATTTCCAATGTTTTAGAAGGTTCAAAAAAGCCATCCCAATGGCATGGGAAGCAAACAGTGGCCCGTGGGGGACTAAGACATGGAAATCGCTCTGTGGATGCTGCACTGCCACTTCAAATACCTCTGTGTTTGCAGCAGCAATAAGAGCTACACAGAGAATCAACACTGTGCAGAAGCAGTCCATACTTTTTTAAACAGTAGATCACGAAACCATTCTTTAAAAGTGGGTTTGTAATTCCAGGTAACACTTGGGGCCCAATCTAGCCTGCAGAGAGGACCTTGAGTTGGGCAGAAAGGCAGCATAGGAGTGTTATAAATATAGTGCAAGCATAAAAAAGGGAAATCCCCAAACGCTGTAAAACAGCGATGAGCACTCTGCTTTTCCCAGCCTAGGAAGCTTTCATGGGACTGCCTTAAAGAAGAGCCTGCAGACTCTGAAAGCATGGAGATTTTTAAAAACAACAGTACATCATTCTACAGTACTTCTGGATTTGTTCTCTTCTGAATTCCAACCTGAAGCTGAATCAGAGCCACCACCACACCTTAGATTTATTCCTCTCTGTACTTTGCTTAGAGGGTGTGGGTTGAGGAGGGGAAGAACTTCAGTGGAGCAAATGTTAGAGGGTCCACCTTCCAAAGTAGTCATTTTCTCCTGGTGAACTGATCTCTTTTGCTTGGAGATCAGTTATAATGAATACTCCCTCTAAGCTGTGGAGTCCTGTGAGCAAAAATTCTACTTTGTGAGCTACTGGCATTAAAGTTGTGAGTGAGCGATTTGGCTACTGCATAAATTAGTTTGCTCTGGAGCCGTCCTTCCTGAGCTAGGGCAAAAATGCGTGAGCCGGAGGCTAAAAAACTGTGAACTAGCTCACCCTAACTCAGTTTAGAGGGAACACTGGTTATAATCCCAGGAGATCTTCAGCCACCACCTGGAGGTTCCCAACCCCAGGTACAAATGCCACAGAGTCCATGTTTTAAAGCAGCCATTTTCTCCAGGTGAGTTGATCTGTCACCTGGAGATCACTTGTAATCCCAGGAGATCTCCAAGCACCACGTGGAGGTTGGCTGCCCTATGTATGATAGTAATTGTACTTTAGTTAAGGCAATTTTATTCTTCCATGCATTTTATTGCTGATTTTTAAAAGAGCTGTAGGTTTCACTTTAATGGCATGGAGGTTTATACATTGATTCGTTCTTTTACTTTTGAATGGGTTTTTTTCCCTTTTAAGTCACCTTGAGAGCTTTTTTAAAGTGCAAAAGTGGGATATTCATTTGTTAAATAAATAGGTAAATAACCACAACGTATTTGGGATTCAAAGAGAGGCTTCTGTGGGAGACTTCCTGGGGGGGCTGAGGGCACCATCTCCAGAATGGGAAACTACTGGAGGTTGGGGAGGCAAGGGACCTCAATAGGGATGTGAAGGGGCATACAGTCCACTTCATGAAGCTGCCACTTTCTCTTGGAGAGCCGATCTCCGTAGTCTGGAAATCAGGTGTAATTCCAAGAGAACTCCAGTCCCCCACCTGGAGGTTGGCAGCCCTAGTGCCAGCATATCTACTCTGTCGTTGCCTTTAATTGTTATGACAAACAACAAGCCAAGGAGAGCAAACCCTCTTGTTCTTGTCACGTAAGCGAATTAAACAATAATCGCACTCTAACCTACAGGACAGGAGCTGCAGTGGCTCAAGTGGTTAAGACGCTGAACTGCAGGCTGTGGAAGGTCAGTAGTTCAGCAGTTCGAGACTCGGGTGCCACATGATGGAGTGAGCTCCCATCTCTAGTTCCAGCGCCTGCCAACCTAGCAGTTCGAAAGCAAGAAATTGCAAGTAGATAAACAGGTACCACTTCGGTGGGAAGGTAACAGCGTTCTGTGTGCCTTGGTGTTTAGTCATGCCGGCCACATGACCACGGAAACGTCTTCGGACAGCACTGGCTCTTCGGCGTTGAAACGGAGATGAGCACTGCAACCCTAGAGTCGGACTCGACTGGCTTTCGAGCAAGGGAACCTTGACCTTTAACCCACAGGACAGCCAAGGGCGGACTGGACTGGCAGGCGAAAACAGCTCTGGAGCCCTCTCCCACCCCCCACAGAGAGGGGGAAGGAAGGAGGAAGAGGGCTCAGCCCCAGCCCTACCCTCGCCACTGATGGAGGGGCAGCCTTGCCACACCCACCTGCACTGGACAGCACAGGTGCGGCTGGTTCATGCCTGCAGCAGTTCCAACCCACTTTGCACCTGCCTGCCTTGTGCAGGGGTGGGGTGGGGGGCCTCTGGCTCCTCTGAGGTGAGGGCTGCAAGCTTCTGACAGCAGTAGTTCCCACCACCCTTACAGGGTCTGCTAGTTCTCAGTAACAGTGGCTCCCAATGTCTTCATGCCCATGCAACTTGTGTGAGGCAGGCAGGGGCCACCGGCTTCCATGTGGGGGCCACTGGCTTGTGGCAGCAGCAGCTCTCACTCCCCCCCCCTTGCAGGGGCCACTCGGTCACAGCAGGGGTGGCCCCAGCCCACTTCACGCAGGGCTGTCTCAGGGTCAGGATTTTCCCTCGTAGCCTTAACAGCCAACCCACCTCTGATGATAATGCCTTTCTGTTTTAGGCTGACAAACATATAACATTTCAGACATTAAAATGTTAGAAGAAGGAAGAAGAAGAGATTGGGTTTATACCCTACCCTTCAATCAGAGTCTCAGAGCAGCTTACAATCTCCTTTCCCTTCCCCTCCCCACAACAGACACCCTGTGAGGTACGTAGGGCTGAGGGAGCTCTGACAGAACTGCTCTTTTGAGAACTGCTCTGGGAGAACTTGTGACTCACCCAAGGTCACACCAGCAGCTGTATGTGGAGGAGCGGGGAATCAGACCTGGTTCTCCCAGATTAGAGTCTGTGCTCCTAACCAGTACGCCAAACTGGCTCTCAAAGAACAAGAGGAAACAGGTATGGTGACACAGAGGAGGAGGAAATGCCTCTTATAGGATTATGGACTAATTTGGGCCTTAGTGTTCAAAACAAACAGAAAAAAGGTCTGGGGATGCAAAGGTCACTCGATTGCCCCATGTCTTAAATGCATTTTTTCTTTTATACTGAGGGCCAGCATATCACTAACCTACTTCTCCAGTTAGGGCATAGCCAGAGACTTCCAAGTATTTCAGAATGATCCACAAAGGAAGCAGTCCTCACCACCAGGTCTGATAGGAGGTAAGTCCCATGTTATTAAATGAGGCTTGCTCCTAGGAAAGTGTCCATAGGATTGCACTGTTAGCAACCAAAACTGTTCTATGTAGGGTTGCTAAGTCCCTTTAAACTCACCGGCGGGGGAGGCTCCGCCGACTCCGGGAGCTGGCTCCGAATGCGTGCGCGCAAAGCGCGCGCACGCCACCAGCACGTCGACAGAAGTTACGTGCGACGTCACTCACGTTGGGGCCGTGGCCCAGATCGTCGGGGGGAAAACCATATGGTTCCCCCCCCCGACGATCTGGGCCACGCCCCCATCGTGAGCAATGTGGTGACGCAGCTTTGGGGAGCAGAGTTCCCACCGGGGCCCGATTTTGCCGCGGCGGAAATCGGGCCTCCAAAGTGGGGGTTTCCCCGCCCCCCGCCCCCACTTGGCAGCCCTAGTTCTATGACTCCTAAGCAAAAGGTGCTTTAAAAGACCACCCAAAGTGCAGATGCCTCCTAGAACCAAATAATTAAATGAGGATTGCAGTTGACGGGTTAGGCTGAAATTTATTCAAGTTTCCACATAATGTCAAAACTATATAACTTCAGGGTACCGCAAAATCATGTGCATAAGATTAGCATAACTTTTCCCTTCCAGTGCTAGCAGTTATGATGTATGCTCAAACTGGTTATCATTAAAAACTGGATGTCGATGTACACTGAATAAGCCTCTTTGCTGGATGAGTTTCAATCTCAAGTCCAGTGTGGCTGTGTTTATGGATCTTAAAGACGTTTAAAGCTGGAACTTGAGAAGTCGAGGAGGATTTGAGTCTGCATTCAACTTACAACGTATCCTATCAAGTTGCTGAACTAGATGTCACAGCAGCAGATTAATCTCTTTTAGGATCTCTGCCAATTACACGTAAAATGGGCCAGAGGACTGATTTTGAGAGCAAAAGGGGTCTAACAGTGAAGGGTGCTAAATCCTTCCCCTTTCTACCAGCATAGCCCCATCTCCCTGCAGTATATTCTCCAAGATGATTTTTCCTTCCAAGTCCCAGTACTGCAAATGGGTCCGGCTAGAGAACAGATTTGCAAAGGAGGGGAAGGTTTAGCTCTCCCACATAATTTCCCCTTGTGTTCAATGTTGGACGGACTCCCCCCCCCACCTCCCCCGCTTTATAAGTGATAGGGCAGGCCCACGTTTAAAGCGGTCTTCCACCTAGCCTGAACCTAGATCTTAGAGCAGGGTGCTCTATATCTATAACAATGACATTTGACAGATCAAGACAGAGTGTGGAGAGCTGATATGTCTGAGACACCAATAGCTTCCAAGCCAAATGTGGCTGCTAAGCCACATTTGATATGCATATATTTCTGTTCTTCTCTTGGAGGAAGACTGATTGTGGTTTGTAGCTTGAAATCATTACATCGAATTAGGCAGGACATCAAGAGGGGTGTTTTTCCCCCCAGCCAGCTTTTAAGAAAAACAATTATCCCACTTATTTTGACCCCTTTTGCCATATCGTTAAGGGGGTCAAAGTTTAAATTGGTGTTGTTGGTCTCAGTCATTCCTGTCATCCTCATAAGGAAGGCTATAAGTTAGGGCTGTCAACTAGTTAAAGTTGATTAATTTACAGGTTTTAGTTGATCAACATATTGATTAAATTTGCATGAATTTTCAAGTGAGAAAAACAATAGCTCTAAAGCACACTTTGCTTTTTAGGATGTATACATGCCTTCATCTTAGAAGAGCCACACACCCCTTCTCTCAGGCACAGGAAAGAATGCCTCTTCAAAGATGACCCTTGCTGTCTTTATATAAGTACTTAAACTATAGTTTTAAAAAATCTGCTTTACGATTACTCAGGGAGAGGACAGCTTCTTAGTCACACAGAATGCTGTTTGAATGATTAATTGACTAATCACAGTCCTGATGACCTTGGGTAAGCCATAGTTCTGGCCCAGCTGTTCTTGAAAAAGGGCAGTTTCTGTCAAGAGCTCTCTCAGCCCCACCTATCTCACAGGGTGTCTGTTGTGGGGAGGGGAAGGGAAAAGGAGTTTGTAAGCCGCTCTGAGACTCCCTTGGGTAGTGAAGGGTGGGGTATAAATCCAATCTCTTCTTCTTCTGATTTAAATACTAGGAGTTTTCAATTGCTCTGAGTCAAACACTGCCCATTCCACGATGGGAATAATTGTGCCATCTCCAGGTAGAAACAGCCTATAGTTTTCCTTTTGGCTTCCAATAGCGGACCCCAGCACCTTTCTTTTTGAACTTAAGTACCATATTTATTTTGTATAGACTTCTGGGCTATAATGATATTGTAGTATTACTAACTTTTTTTTCTTCCTGGATATCTCTAACTGGACCATATGCTCAAACTGTTTGATTTGAAAGCAACAGACACAGGCTCCTGGGATCCAAGATCATTGCAGACGGTGACTGCAGCCATGAAATTAAAAGACTTGGGAGAAAAGCAATGGCAAACCTTGACATCATAATAAAAAGTAGAGACATCACCCTGCCAACAAATGTCCGTATGGTCAAAGTAATGGTATTCCCAGTAGTACTGTATGGCTGCGAGAGCTGGATTATAAAGAGAGCCGAGCGCCGAAGAACAGATTATTTTGAATTATGGTGCTGGAGAAAAGTCTTGAGAGTCCCTTGGACTGCAAGGAGATCAAATCAGTCAATCTTAAAAGAAATCAACCCTGACTGTTCCCTGGAAGGCCAGATACTGAAGCTGAAGCTCAAATACCTTGGCCACCAAATGAGAAGGGAGCACTCACTGGAGAAGACCCTGATGCTGGGAAAGATTGAAGGTCAAAGAAGACGGGGACGGCAAGGGATGAGATGGTTAGACAGTGTCATAGATGCAACGAACATGAAATTGAGCAAACTTCAGAGGACGGCGGAAAACAGGAGGGCCTGGCGAGATCTTGTCCATGGGGTTGCGAAGAGTCGGACGCGACTGTGCGACTGAACAACAACAACAAACATCGGCTTATTTCTGTAATGTTATTGCAATTGCCCAATGTTTTCACATAGCATGTTGCTCCTTCCATAATTTTTAAAAAATGATGCTGTAACTCAATCCTCCCTCTGTCACTGGTATCATTACTTCTGAGTTCATCCTGTTGAATCTGAGGAAGTGATATTGAAAACATCTGTCCAAAAAAGACAAGGGAAGCTAAGATGAAGCTCTGCCCCCCTAGCACAGCTAACTGCTTGTTGCGAATTCCAGAGGCAAATTTGATAATAGGCAAACTAATCTGCATAATCGTAAACTCCCTATTTAAATATGGGGGAAAATATGAATGGGACTGATTTCTTAGCAATATGTTCAGATGTACAACCTTTTACTCATAAGGCTGCCAACTCCAGGCTGGGAAATTCCTGGAGATGTGGAGGTTGAGTCTCAGGGGCGTGGCTTGGGGAGGGGAGGGACTTCAGCAAGGTAAAATGCCATACAGCCCACCCTCCAAAGCAGCCATTTCCTCCAGGAGAGTTGGTCTCTGTTGCCTGGAAATGATCAGCTGTAATGCCAGGAGATCTCCAGGTAGGGCTGCCAAGTGGGGGCGGGTGGCGGGTAAATCCCTGCTTTGGAGGCTCGATTTCCGCCGCCGCGGAATCGGGCCCCGGGGGAAACTCCGCCCCCCCCCGAAGCGCAGTGTGGCTGCGTCACCAGAAGTGACGCAACCACGTCGATCATGTTGGGGGCGTGGCCCCAATCGTTGGAGGGGAAACTCTATGGTTTTCCCTCCGATGATCGGGGCCACGCCCTCAATGTGACCGATGGCGTGCGTCAGTTCTGGTGATGTGCTGGCGGTGCGCGTGCGCACGATGAGGGACGGCTCCCGGAGCACGCCGAGGCTCCCCCGCCAGTGAGTAAAATTCACTTGGCAACCCTATCTCCAGGCCCCACCTGGAGCTTGGCAACACTATCTAAAAGGGATAGCCATGCATTAACATCCAAAGTCTTCCTGGCTGAGATGGGATCAATCAGGCGTTTGGGGAGCGGGCAGCTGACTGAGCTATGCGTGAGACGAAGATGAAAAGAATCAAGAGGAAGCCGAGACTACTAGGCAAAAAAAGTAGACCTTCTATAGTCAGCCTGTAAGCATTTAGTCATGGGATTGTTTAAAATATCCCTTCTTCATGCCTCTCCACCTCAAATTCCTTTCCTGACTCTTCCCTCATAAGAAGTAAAATGTGGTTAATTAGCCAGGCCTCCTCTCAGCCTTGCTTAGGATGGGATGGAGAGACTGCTGATTGAGGCCTGCGACATGTTGGGATTGCTAAATAATGTGGGAATGCTACCAAAAGCCATAGAGCCAGGGAGACTGATAAGGAAAAGGGTGGTGGGAAAAGGGGGGAAATGGAGACCAATTGGAGAAGGAGACAGATGGAAGGAAAGGACATGCTGAGATAACAGTCAAAGACAAACAAACAGGGGCAATAAAGTTAAAAGTCAGGGTTCCGAGAAACATTCTAGAGTGAAGGGGAGCAGTGATGGGGTCAGGACCAATGTTCCCTCTAAGCTGTGGAGTCTTGTGAGCAAAAATTCTACTTTGTGAGCTGCTGGCATTAAAGTGGTGAGCAAGTACTTTGGCCACTGTATAAATCTGTTTGCTCTGGAGCCCTCCTTCCTGAGCGAAGACAAAAATGTGTGAGCTGGAGGCTAAAAAACTGTGAGCTG
This sequence comes from Gekko japonicus, assembly GCF_001447785.1. Lineage (NCBI taxonomy): Eukaryota > Metazoa > Chordata > Lepidosauria > Squamata > Gekkonidae > Gekko > Gekko japonicus. The sequence goes on along the minus strand of NW_015173673.1, from coordinate 1,376,965 downwards.
GCTCACACTAACTCAGCTTAGAGGGAACACTGGTCAGGACCATGCCTAACACTGAAGCAAACATCATTCTGTTCCCATCCCCTATGGCTTTTCCTGAGAACCAAAGTCAAACAGAATTCTCTGTCCGTCGCTTTAGCTGCAGAGACATGGAGACAGGGGGGAAAGGGGGTCTCTTTCATGCAAACACTTCTTAGGAATCCAATATGCCAGTTGTAGCAAATCCTGGTCCCCTGAAAAAAAGAAGAAGAAGAAGAAGAAGAAGAGGAGGAGGAGGAGGAGGAGGAGGAGATTGGATTTATACCCCGCCCTTCACTACCCAAGGGAGTCTCAGAGCGGCTTACAAACTCCTTTCCCTTCCCCTCCCCACAACAGGCACCCTGTGAGGTGGGTGGGGCTGAGAGAACTCTGACACAAACTGCTCTTTCGGGAACAACTGTGCCAGAGCTTGTGACTGACCCAAGGTCACATCAGCAGGTGCAAGTGGAGGAGTGGGGAATCAAACCCAGTTCTCCCAGATTAGAGACTGAGGTGGCAAATTCTCTCATGCGGGCAGGAAAGAAGAATTTGAATTTCCATCTCATGTTGGGTCTGGGATGAGTAGAATTTCTGCCACTTCCTTTAATGGTTATCTCTCAGTGGCAACTGGCAGGTACAAACCGTATAATTTATAACATCCCCTCTGACCCTCCCAAGCCCTTCCCTTCTCATCTCTTCCCCACTTATGTTGATAGGCTACCTAGGTTTGTATTAAAAACACCAATGACATCAACCTTTAGCACTTTATAAAGACCTAATGACCATTCCAGTTTACTGATGATGGAAATAATTGCACACGAAGGAAGAAATTACAACGGAGGCTGAATTCTTTTATGTTCGTTCTGGCAGCAATAACATTACCGAGGCTCAGACGTTTCATACTTTTCTGCCTAATAATGTGAGGCCAGTTTTCCATCTCTTCCCAAAGTGTGACTATCTCAAAAAGATACTGTAAGGAACCAAGGCAAACCACGTCACCACTCACAATATTTCTGCTGCATTACTAAGGTTTTTAAAAAGTTAATATATGCTTCATACATTATGAAATATACTGCATTTTTAATAAAAGTTAAGCCTGGAGAAAAACGTCCTGCCCCTTTAATAGAGACTTAACATGCACAAAAGGAGAGCCTAAGGCTTTCATGGCATGGAGTTAAATAACATCACCTGGTAAATAACTTCTCTGGATAGCCCGATCCTGTCAAATCTTGGAGGCTAAGCAGGGTCAGCCCTGTCTAGTATTTGAATGGGAGACCTCCAAGGAATACCAGGGTTGTGATGCGGAGGCAGGCACTGGCAAACCATCTCTGACTGTCTCTTGCCTTGAAAACCCTACGGGGATGCCAAAAGTCAGCTATGACTTGATGGCATGTGTGCACACAGACATTCCCCCTCCCCCCAGGTCAGTTGTTAACCCTACTGCCATTATCAAGAGTCAGGAAGGAAGGGCTTTTTGAAATAGATTAATTCACTGTGAAACACCCCACCCAGTGTCAGCAGCACCAAGTCCTATCCCTATAAAAGAGGACTGGTAGCCATACTGCAGGAGATGTTGCACGGCTGGAGAAGACTGCCATTAAAAAAAAACTGCAGAAGATACGCAGTTAGGGATGCCAGGTCCCCCAGCGGGGGCGAGGTTCCCCTGGTTACAGGCGCTCCTCTCCACGGCCAGACAAACAGGAAAAAAGTCGGAAATAAATGTGATGTGCTTATGTCACCTGGAAGTGACACAGGCATGTTGGTGATGGGGGGAGGGACGCTCTGGTTTTTGGGTAATACTCTGTGGTAGAAGCTAATTCTACCATAGAGGTATAGCTCACAAACCAGAGTGTCCCCCCCGACGTGCCTATGTCACTTCTGGGTGATACAAGCATGTCGCATTTATTTCCAGCTTCTTGTCTTCCCGCTCCTGGTAAATTCACCTCCATCCCCCGCTGCATTCCAGAGTAGAGTTGCTAACTCTGCATTGGAAAATTCCTGGAAATTTGGGGGGTGAGTGGGTGCCCAGGGAGGACGGGGTTTGGGGAGCAGCTTCAGTGGGATGGAATGCCGTAGAGTCCACCCTCCAAAGCAGCCATTTCCTCCAGGCGAACTGATCTCTGTAATCTGGAGAACAGTCGTAATTCCAGGCGATCTCCAGTTCCTACCTGGAGGTTGGCAGCCCTACCCCAGAGCTGCAGGGAGTGGGTATGCATAGTAATCAAAGAAAAGTTCAGAGTGAAAAGTTCAGGAGATTGTGGGTGGGCACTGCAACAGAGGAGAAAAACAGCCTTCTCTGTTGGTGTTTTTGTAAAGAGCTCCACAAGTAAGTAAATAAATAAGTGCTCCAATGTTTGAATGGAACAGCAAGGAAAACATTTATCCTCTAAAGCTTAGGGAGGAAATGACATTTTCTAAAATTATACATGTCTCTTTAAAGGCACAGGTATGAGGAGGGTTGCCAGGTCCTTCCTCGTCACTGGTGGGGAACTTTGGGGGGCATTCTTGGAGAGAGTGGGGACGTCCCCAACATGATGACGTCACACAGAAGTGACATCATCACATTGGGGACCGGAGCCCTGCACGCCTGAACTCCAAGCAGCAAATTCGCTGCTGGAGTTCAGCACCCCCCCCCCCCGCAAACCTAAACAGCATGATAAAAAGTAGAGACATCACCCTGCCAACAAAAGTCCGCATGGTCAAAGCAATGGTATTCCCAGTAGTTATGTATGGCTGCGAGAGTTGGACTATAAGGAAGTCCGAGTGCTGAAGAATTGATTCTCTTGAACTATGGTGCTGGAGAAGACTCTTGAGAGTCCCTTGGACTGCAAGAAGATCAAATCAGTCAATCCTAAAAGAAATCAACCCTGACTGTTCCCTGGAAGGCCAGATGATGAAACTGAAGCTCAAATACTTTGGCCACCAAATGAGAAGGGAGCACTCACTGGAGAAGGCCCTGATGCTGGGAAAGACTGAAGGTCAAAGAAGACGGGGACAGCAAAGGATGAGATGGTTAGACAGAGTCATAGATGCAACGAACATGAAATTGAGCAAACTTCAGAGGACGGCAGAAGATAGGAAGGCCTGGCGAGATCTGGTCCATGGGCGACTGAACAATAACAGCACACACATTTCCCAAACACATACTTGCCAGGTTACAGCAGCTGTAGGGAGGGGTGGTGTCATTTGCAAGGCAGAACTGGCAGGGAAAGCCACCACCCACCTATCTGCAGCTTTTTCTAGCTGGTCTTATTTCTGGTCTGTGAGCCACACATTATCATATAAGTCCAGGCTGACTTTGCCGAGTTGCTGCCGAGCAGGGTAGGAAGCCCTAGGCTAGGTGGACCAATGGTCTGTTCTCAGAGTAAGGCAGTTCTGTATTTTTACATGACCTGAATAGCCCAGGCTAGCCCTATACCCTCAAATCTTGGAACCTAAGCAGGGCTAGTGCTTGGAAGGGCGACCTCCAAGGAATACCAGGGTTGTGACGCAGAGACGGGCAATGGGTCACTACCTCTGAAACATTTCTTACCTTAAAAACAAGTCTAGCTTGCCACCTAGCAGTGCATAACACTAAACAAGCTAGAACTCGTGGCAGGAAATCTTAGGATTTCCTGGCTATTCTACACACAATGCCATATGATAATTAATTAATGACATGACATTTTGAGCAACCACAAATCACACAGCACTTTCTGCTGTAATTAATGTGCTAGCTGGGAGAAGCAGGAGCTCTGAGAATTTTTAAAAACTAAAATGCAGATTAAACACTAAATGTTCCCTTGGGAAAAGATGTCTAGAACGCACACAGCATCTGAGTCCTAGATGTGTTATTAGTGCATGAAAAAAAAATGTGCAAAATAACCTATGAATATTTTCTTCATATTCTCTTGCCATTAGTCTCATCTCAAAGCAAAAAAATAAAGCCCATTTAGCAAAAATGAGCAATGAGCACGTGCATTCATCTAAACGCACCTCATTCGCTAGAAGGTGTTAAGTGTCTTAAATGCAGATAGATCAAGATGGGTAGCTGTGTTAGTCTGTCTGTAGCAGTAGAAAAAGCAAGAGCAGCACCTTAAAGACAAACAAAATATGTAGCAGGATATGAGCTTTCATGAGTCACTGCTCACTTCTTCAGATATAGCTAGAATGGGAGTCCATCTGTCCTATTTGTTGGAAAGTGGAAGGATTTCAGATGCCGAATGACATTAGCAGGCAAATGACAATAGCAGGCATGATTGGATTTAGATGAGAAATTTGGAGGGGTAACAGGGATAGAGAAATCAGCATTGGTAATGAGACAAGAAACCTAGGTCTGATTCAGTCCAGGTGGATCCACTGTCTTGAGCTTCGTTATCAATTGCAATTGAGAGACTGCTGAATTGCAATTGATAATGAAGCTCAAAACAATGTATCCACCTGGACTGAATCAAGACCTAGGTTTCCTGTCTCATTACCAATGCTGATTTCTCCACGCCTATTACCCCTTTGCATATCTCACCTAAATCCAATCACACCTGCTATTGTCATTCACCTGCTATTGTCATTTGCTGGCTAATGTCATTCCGCGTCTGAAATCTCTCCACTTTCCAACAAATAGGGCAGGTGGACTCCAATTCTAGCTGTATCTGAATAAGTAAGCAGTGACTCATGAAAGCTCATACCCTGACACATATTTTGTTAGTCTTTAAGGTGGTACTGGACTCTTGCTCCTTTCTACTGTCTTAAATGTATTCATTTATTAACTGTGGCATATCAGACAAAAATTCTGCGGGTGACTACCATCTCCATGACAAGAAAACACTTTGCTCGTTGAATATCTGCATACCATACAAATACTAAAGGCACAGATATTCTTGTCCCCAAAAAACAAGCATGGGAGAGCAACCTATAAGCATAATACATCCCCATATGAGATTTCCAGGGATATCCTGGCATGATTGATGGGAATGATCCTTTGGTAACAAGAAAAGGTTTAATATACACCATCTGGACAAATGCTGGTATGTTTTAATCCCACTGAAATAAATCAGATTTGGGTGCTTACATTGTGTGCTTCCAGGTGGGGCCTGGACATCTCCCAGAATTACAAATTATCTCTAGACTACAGAGACCAGTTCTCCAGGAGAAAATGGCAGTTTATCAGAAGAAGTGAGCAGTGACTCACGAAAGCTCATAATCTGCCACATATTTTATTAGTCTTTGGGTGAGCTCAGACGGGCAGCTAATCCCGCCATTATGCCATCTTGAATTTTATCCCAATCTTTTTAATCCATCGTAGCACGACCAGACATCCCCCTGGTGAATCGCCTTACCGTGCACTGCCTCCATTGTGGATTGTCTAGATGGCGTCCACTGAAGGACGCATGCGCAGTGGGTTCTTTTTTTAAAAAACTTTTTTGCGCATGCGCATAGGCGTCACAGTGCGTCCTTGTTGAAGGTTTTTTAAAAAAACTTTTTGTGCATGCGCATAGACGTGACAGCACGTCCATGGAAGAGGGACATTTCCCAGATGTTTGTGTCTGGACATTACCTTTAGATTCGTCTGATCAGACTCTTTAAGGCGCTAGTGGACTCTTGCTCTTTTCTATGGTGTTGTGTTTAGGAGAAATGGAAGTCCTAGAGTGACATCACATCCCTGCTGAGCTCCTTCGCCTTCCCAAAGTTTAACACCCCCCCCCCGAGGATCCATCCCCAAATTTCCAGGAATTCCCCAACTCAGAGTTGGCAACCCTATCTATTAATATAATTTAGGTTCAAATAAATTATTGTGCCTAACTGGCTTCTTTCTTGACGCAGCACAGCTGTTACTATTGAAACGTGTCTCTTCCGAAAGGAAAGGGACAGGAGGGATTACCAGCGATCTTACCCTGCGTCCCGCCTCGTTGTTCTGTAGGTTCATCAGCGTGCGGGCCTGCTCCTCCGATCCTTTGGCATAGTTCCTCTCCCTCTCCCTCGCGTCCACAAACTCCTTGGCAAATCGGTAGCCATATTCCACATTGTCCCCACAGCCACCCCATAGCCAGTCTCTAGGCAAGTCCTTCGGTCGGGCTGTCCGGCTGCAGCCACAGGTGGAGAGTTCCCCTTCGCGGCAGGCCCGGCTGATAGCGTTCACCACCCCTGCAGCACTGACGGCGTAGGTGAATGCGGTCTCTCGGCTACCTGGAATGGAGAATGGGGAGCTCTTGTCAGATGACAAATCTCAGCTGATGCTGATGCTGAAATTCTAGGCACCCGTGTTGAAGCACGAGCTGCTGTAGTTCTTTGCATATACATTTAAACACCGTACCCATTGTCAAGGTATTCAGTATTGGAACGTCCTCAGGTTTCAGTTCTTCTGAATCCCTTCGTGCAAGTAGCCATGCACTGTGAAACACACTCCTCGAGCAGAGAGGCACCCACTGCTACACAAGCTAACAATGCAAGCACTATAGCACTAGTCTTCTTTAAAGAGAACTCCATACTACTATACTACTGCTTCTTCCTCACTTTAGCCCCTTTTTAAGGATGGATTCAGATGAGTACTTATAATGACGAATTTCACAGTCGTTTTATTCTATGTCATGCTTTATTGTGCATGTCTTGTCCACATGCATCTTCACATAATACCTAGCATAGACAATACGCCACCACAAAGCACAGTTGAGGGTTCTTTGTGCATGCATGCAATCTGTACCCAGCATCACATAAAAAACACATGCAGACATATACCCGTTTGTGGTATGAAAAACACAAGTAAAGAAAAATAAACAGATTTGTCCAGATATCTATTGGTGCAATTTCAAAAGACACAGACTACTTTTCTGTTTTTGTACAACTCAAAAGACACAGACTACTTTTCCATTTTTGCCACAACAAATGGACTCAGTCAAGAAGACCTAGGCCCTTAATCAGGACACAGATAAGTTTTATTTACACATTCCAAGTTCATAAGTAGTATGCGTTCTCCATTGCGTCTGCAAGCTCTCGCTCAGCACAATTATTTAGAATAATTAGATCATTAACTTCCCTTCCTCAGGGAACCCAAAATGTTAGAGAATTGGATATTAGCGGTGAGGCCTTTGCAAGGTATTTCTCAGACAAAGTCTTGACGCTCTGCCAGGACTTGCCAGCCACGGTTGAGACAATACATGAACTGGAGTCCCTTTGGCCATCTTCTGGCCCAATATTGGACCAGTCCAGTTGACTCTCCCAGGATGAGGTTGACAGGGTCTTGACAGCTGTGAAGCCCACCACTTGTCTCCTGACCCCATGCCTGTCAGGGCTGGTAAAGGCCAGTGGAGACGAATACGGGTTCCCCTGGGAGAGATTATCAATTTATCCCTGACTTCAGGGATTTTCCCAGGGACTTTACAGGAGGCAGTGGTGAGACTGCTCTTGAAAAAGCCATCTCTGGACTCTTTGGTCCTAGACAATTACTGCCCAGTGTAGAACCTTCTGTTCTTGGCTAAGGTAGTTGAGAGCATGGTAGCTGAACAGCTTCAGGGTTTCCTGGATGATTCCAACATCCTGGATCCATTCCAATCTGGCTTCTGCCCTGGCTATGGAACGGAGACAGCATTAGTCACCCTCACAGATGCCCTCCGGAGGCACCTGGATCGAGCCGAGTCACCGCTGCTGGTGTTGCTTGACTTAACAGCAAGTATGACATGGTCAATTACAATCTTATGACCCACTGGTTGGCTGGTTGGTTACAGCAGAGTCGGCTGATATCGAATAAGTCTAAGACAGAGGTCCTGTACCTGAATAGCGGGGAGATAGGATCAGGAGTTCAGCTCCCAAACCCTGGTGGGGCGATACTAACACCAGCGCCAATGGTAAGGAGCCTAGGAGTGTCTCTGGGTCCCTCAATTTCCAAGGAGGCCCAGGTCATGCCCGTGGCCAGGTCAGCTTTTTACCATCCTCGGCTGGTCAGGCAACCGGTTCCCAATCTCTCTTCCTGCGACTTGGCTACAGTGATCCATGCGATGGTCACTTCCAGCCAAGCCTATTGTAACTTGCTGTACTCCTGGCTGCCCTTGAATCTGACCTGGAAACTTGTGGATATAAAATGGAGTGGCATGCCTTCTGACTTTGATGCCTTTATGGGTGCACATTTAGCCAGTGCTTCGCCAGCTGCATTGGCTACCAGTTGAGTACCAGATCAGGTTCAAGGTTATGGTATTACTCTTTAAGGCCCTAAGCGGTCAGGGACTAATATATCTGTGGAACCACCTCTCCCCATACGTCCCCCAAAGAGCTTTACATCATCTTCTGGTAATCCCCAGCTCAAAAGACATCTGCCTAACCTTGACCAGGGCCAGAACCTTTCCAGCTCTGGTCCTGGCCTTGTGGAACATGCTCCCACTTGAGGTCAGGGCCCCGCAGGATTTACTGCAATTCCGCAGGGCCTGCAAAAGGGAGCTGTTCCACCAGGCCCTCGGTTGAGGCGGCAGGTGTCCAATTATATCGGCCTCCCCTGCTCAGACTTGCCCATGCCTTGCATTATGGCATTTCTGTGTTGCAGACGGTGATTTGGCCCACCTATTTAAATTAGTGCCCCCTGGCACTTGCACAGTGTGCACTTTGGGCATATGAAGATTATTATCATGTTCAAAATGTTTTAGTATTTAAATCGGTATTGGATTTTAAATGGGTCTTGTAATGTTTTTATATCTACTGTTTTATTCATGGTTGTTACCCGCCCTGAGCCCGCTTTCGGGGGGGAGGATAGAAATCGCATAAAATAAAATAAAGTATTGTAGTTAATAAATATTGTACAGTTGAGCAAAGAAGCCTCTACTGTCTGATTCTTATGACACAGCAAGAATATGACTTAAATCAATCCAGCATATGAACAGCAAAAGAGTTACACAGAACAATGCATGTAAAGTGCACATAAGAACATGAAACTGCCTTACACTGAATGAGACCCTTGGCATCAAATTCGGTATTGTCTACTCAGACTGGCAGTGGCTCTCCAGGGTCTCAGGCAAAGCTCTTTCACATCACCTACTGCCAGATCTTTTAACTGGAGATGCTGGTTAATCAGAAATACTGGTTTATGCAAACCTGGCCACTGTGCAGGGACTAGTTGTCCAGTTAAAAATTTATTTGACCACTGAAATACTCAGTTTCAATTTTTTAAATAAAACAGCAAAATTGAATCGTGAGAAATATTTGAATCCAGACAAGTGCAGACTTCCATCGGTCAGAGGAAAGGCTGAATTACACATAGTTCCTTTCAAGCAAATATTGACCTCAAATACCCAACTGTGCTTGAGACAAAAGTGCTCCATCCTTTTAATAAAGCCGTAATGGGGTTTTAGTTGACTGGTGATATTTATGCCATGAAAAGTTTCAGCTGCCCAAGTCCATACATTCAGCCTCTATTAAAGGGACAAAATATTTCCCACCAGGCCTGCTGACAACCGTAATTGCACTGGAAAATGGCAATCACAAGCAACAAATGAGTCCTTTCTTTGTGGGTGCTAAGGCACAACCTCCCATAACAACAATCCCACCTAGGATGGGACCTAGATGATGGGAGCACTTAGATAGGAGCAACTGATTCTCTGAGAGCAGATGAAGCAACCATGTTCACTTGTACTATCAGAAACAAATGGCATCAGGTTTACAGTCCACTGAAAAATGCAGATTGTATGTTTCAGGTACAGCAACTAAGAATCCTCAGCAGACACAAGCAAGGGAAAATATCGGCAAATTCTTGTTTGTTCAAACTTCCTTCTTGAAGACAGATGAGCACTTTGCCAGACATCAACAATAGCAAATCTACACAAGCTACACTTTGCTAGCACACTCCAGCTGAGATTTTCAGAACTCTGGCAGTGCTAATGTAAAATGTTTAGAATCCCAGTAAAAGGTAAAGGTTCCCTTGCTCGAAAGCCAGTCGAATGCGACTCTAGGGTTGCGGTGCTCATCTCCGTTTCGAAGCCGAAGAGCCAGCGCTGTCCGAAGACGTTTCCGTGGTCATGTGGCCAGCATGACTAAACACCAAGGCGCACGGAACTCTGTTCCCTTCCCACCGAAGTGGTACCTATTTATCTACTTGCAATTTCTTGCTTTCGAACTGCTAAGTTGGCAGGAGCTGGAACTAGAGACAGGAGCTCACCCCGTCTTGCGGCACCCGAGTCTTGAACTGCTGAACTACTGACCTTCTACAGCCTGCAGTTCAGCATCTTAACCACTTGAGCCACCGCAGCTCCTAGAATCCCAGTAGAACCCCTCAAATCATAACATGAACCTAAAAGTAAATGAGAGCTGAAAATAAAATAAATCTGCTTCTAATACACCTTCATCTGTGAGTTCATATTGTCACAATCTCAAATGGGTTTTTGGTGCAGAAACCAAGAGGGATGGAAACTTTTATTTAAACAAATGAAATTTGAGATTCTCAAGACTGTGGAAAAAGCCAAGACTACTAAGCCAGAGGAGGTTCCTCTCTGTGTGACAGAAAAGCAGGTACACAACACCCCAATATGACCTAGATATTCAGGTACAAGCTCTCTCTCCTCTGCGAGGACAGATCTGCATGTGTCCCCCCCCCCCAATAGCTAGCAATCCAAAACAGTCCAGTGGAGCCTGAGCGGTGGGTGTTGCCTTCTGACACACTTCCGGTGATGTCAGGGGGTGTGGCATATGCTAATGAGCTATGCTAATGAGTTATGCTAATTAGCTCCTGCACCTCTTTTTCTACGGAATGACCCCTGGTGGAGAACAATTATCTGCCTCCTCCGGTGTGATAGCCCTTGTATTTGAAGAGGTCTTATAAGGGTCCCCTCAACTTTCTTTTTTCCAAGTTAAACATAACGAGTCCCTTCAACCATTCCTATGGGAATTCCCTCCCAGATCCCTGACCGTCCTTGTTTCCCTCCTCTGAACCCACTCATACCATCCTTTACCTTACAAAAAGGGTGGGTGGGAGAATGCACAGATAATGCCTCTGTGAGCACATGGACTGGGTCCTTTGGATCACATATCTACATGTACTCATTCCTTCATTCCACATATAGATCATTTTTGGCTTGGTGAGCGGCTAACTGGCCCCCACTGAAGCACATAAAAGTATACTTCAGGGGGGAAGACATGGCAAATATATTACCATTACTCATTCCACATTTGGATGGTGTCATCTGTTTCTTTACTATGATTAATAATGATAACAAGAGGCAAGACCCACCCTTCAAATACTGTAGTTGAGACAGTCCAAACAATTGTAAGTTTCTAACATTTACATGTCCCCCATTCTGTGCCTTTCCGCCATTTACACAGCAAAAAGCTGTCGGTAGAATATCTGTCCTTCCAGTGTTGTACCAAATCAATTATGCTAGCAATCATGGGCCAAGCACTTGAGCAGCATTTTCCAAGGCTAAAGAGATAAATTAGGACTTCAAATTTAAATTTGTTTAAGAAGCAACATGTGAGAATGCAGGCTGAATTTCATTTCTGGAAGCTCTTGCAAGCACTATCTTCAAAGGGATGAAAGGATACTGGAAGCAAGACTGATCTTGGACAATATTCAGCCAATGCTAAACTCTTTTAAGCCCCAGTGACTTCAATGGCACATGCTTAAATTTCTCCCACTAGAGTTAATGGGACTTGAAGGCACTTTAAATTCTACTAAAAACTAGGGTTTCCCCCCAATTAATAATATTTTCTACAAATACCATTCTGCAGATCTTAGCATTATTGAACATTATGAGCCAAGAGTCCATGTTCCATTTTTACATCTTCTTTTCTTTCTTACCATCATGTTCTTTGTTCTCTCTCTCTGTTCCCGACATAAAGACAGCAGTGTGAAGAATGGAAAGAGAACACAGATGAACAGGAAAAGTACTTTAAAAAATGCCTATAGCCCTGACCTGGATAGCCCAGGCAAGCCCAATCTTGTCAGATCTCGGAAGCTAAGCAGGGCCGACCCTGGCAAGTCTTGGATGAGAGACCTCCACAGAATACCAGGGTTGGGAGGCAGAGGCAGGCTATCAAGACACTTCTCTGAACATCCTCCATGCCTGAGTAGGAGACGTTAGAGGTTGCCATGCCTTCCAGGCACTGGCACTCACATAAACGCACACACAAATGCAAAAAAAAAGAAGTCTATAAAACCTGAGCTCCTTAATACTGCTAATAACTAGAATATTTAAACGTTTCTGATACTAAATCCTCTTTAATTATTACAGGTTAGACTGGAAAAATCAGTTTAGAATAGATTAGGGAGAAAGGCAGGAGTGAGCTGGAACAGAATGTACGTCCTTATATGAATCCATTCCTATTAGCAAATGTTGACTGTACACCTATAATGTTATCTTCCCTTTTTAAAAATGAAGTAGCGATTCTTACAAGAGACCTCTGTTTTAACAGAAAGACCGAGTTCCCTTCCAGACAGTACTTGTTGCCAAACAATCTGATTCTAGATCTATTCTTTCCTGGACAAGGAAAGAACCTAAATGTACCAAGTGTAAGCAGAAAGGGAAATGCATAAATGGCTAAATTGCCTTAGAAACACTTTTATTTATTGTATTTATAACCCGCCCTCCCCGCAAGCGGGCTCAGGGAGGCTCACATTGCCTGTCCATGTCCATGTTGAACTCTGATCACATACTGTGTGTCCCCAAATGTTGCACTCCTTTGCAGAGACCGTTTACAGATTTGGGTGCTGTGATACACACGTACCCTGTGATGTCCCCCTACCTACAAGAGCTTCTTCATTAAATCCATTGGATGGACCTCCTCTTCAGACAAGCATGCACATGTGAATTGGGGCCTGAACACCGTAATCAATGGGTGAACCCTACGCAGTGGCTTCACAAGGACATCTAAGTACAGTCATGCGAGGTTACAAATGGAAGCAAGTGGTGGCAGCACTGTTTGCTCCGAAGGAAAACTGGTTAAGAAATTACAATGACCAAGGAGATCAGCAAGCTTCCCCACCATCCATTCCAGTTGCACCATTTAACAGAACCCGACCCAACTGACAGCAAGTCCCTCGCCCTCATAGGTAGTAGCCAATAAAATGGGGTTGAGAAGGACAGGATTCATGTGCTAAATTCTATTAAACTATAAAGGCAGGGCGGAGGGTGCAGTGTCTAGACTTGCTCATAGTCAGAAGGTCTGAGAAGATGAGTAGCCATTCTGTCAGACTGGCGGCACTCTGGCTATAGCGTCTGCCACTTGCTTGGCTCACTCTGAGGTTACTAAGCCCTTTCTTGCCCAAATTGTCTCAAGAAGGCCAAAAGAAATCGTCTTAGGGAGAGGAAGCAGAGGTTGACTCATTCTGTCCTCCTATGAGCCCGCAGCCATAGCCTGCAGGGTATTTAAGTAGGAGTTTTCTCCCTCCTCTAGATAGGCCTATACGCAGCTTTTATGTATAAGGGTTTATTAATTCACTCATCTCTAGGGATGTGGAATGGTATGGTATAGCCCGAGCTCATCAAATCTTGGAAGTGCAGCAGGTTTGGTACTTGGATGGGAGACCACCAAGGAAGACTCTGCAGAGGAAGGCAATGGCAAACCACCTCTGCCTACACTTGGAATTCCCTTGCTGAGATTGCTGTATGGCAGTTGAGACTTGATGGCACTCCCGTACGTGTGTCACCCACCCATCTATCCGTTGCTTAAGACAGCAGATCACTGAACCTCCCCTGAGAATTCAACTAGATGTGGCAGTCCAAGGTCCACTACAATCATGTGGGATGAGAAGTGGAGGTCCAATTTAGGGTGCAAAAGCAGAGCAGTTCAGAAACCTTCCCCCAACCTTGACTTCACTGGGCATTTTCCCAATCATGGTTCTATTACCAGAAATGATCACCGCTGAAAAATAGCCACTTGGGGAGAAAAGTCTTCAGGGAGGTAAACCATGACAGGGGGAAGGGTTCAGCTCCTCACATACCCACCCCTTTTACTCCTTGTCTCTCACATACACACCTCTTTTGACATGACTGTGGTCATTTAAATAGTTTAACTGTTAGTCCTAGCCTCCCCTCTCCCTGCCAGTTTCAGGAGGTGAATCTGGCTCTCAGCCAGGTGACCACTAGACAATTATTTCACAATACCAAATGTGTGCAGTGGTGCTTGATATTGGTATCAGCACCCCAAGTGTAAAGCAGAGATTCTGCAGAAACGAATGTCATGTAAAGTTCTTTGTAATGGAGAAGAACCATTTTCTGCAGTTCTCTGTCTACTCATCCTCGGCATGCACGCCAGACCAGAACCATCATATCTGAGCTGTTTCTGTTACTGACAATCTGTTTGCATCTCTTTATTTCAAATCTAGTTCAATTATTTGAAAAAATATTTTGATTTTACTGAAGACAAATGTGGCAAACCTCTTCCCTGGAAATCTGGAATCTTTGGGGGAAGTGGCAATGGGGAGACAGATGGTTTCTAATTCCTTTACTTCATCAGCCACTCCCTTGTGCTCTTTTGAACTGACTTCCTCAGGGCCCTCATATTGACTCCATGCTTTGGGTCCAAACAAAGGATGGGATGGGCTATGCACACGCTAGGGAGTGTGTGGATCTGTTTGGTTTTTAGCATTACGCAGCTCTGGCAGAAAGAGACCTCCTGTAGTGGCTGACTCATGCTGAAATGCTTTTCATTCATGTTGCAGTTTTATAGCAGCTCTTCCCAGACAGCCTAAACCTCAGCAGTCTGAAGAAGCAAAGAAAGGGAATACGACTTACAGAAAGTGCTACAAAGAAGGAAGTTGTTCAGGTATTTGAGAGATTTCCTGATATGGCTGCTAGCCATGATAGCTAAATGAAGCCTCCAGGTTCAGGGGCACTATATCTCATATTGGAATACTAGATTCTCCCCTCCCTGCTTTGTCAGCTTCCCACAAGGCTGATGCTGAAGACAGAATACTGAACGAATATAAACGGCTTGACTAGGGTTGCCAAGTATTACCTCGATCCGGAGCGGGGGACTCCTGGGTTGCTTCCAGCGCACACACGCCACATCCACATCACACGGAAGTGACGCGATCACGCAGGGCATGCTTGGGCGGGGCCATGACCATCTGAGGGAAAACCATAGAGTTTTCCCTCAGATGGTCATGGCCCCGCCCCCAGCGTGCCCCGCGTCACCTGGTGACGTGCACGTTGGGGTGGAGCTCCCCCCGGGGCCCAATCCAGCGGCGGCGGGGAACGGGCCTCTGGGGCGGGGACTTGGCAAGCCTAGGCTTGACCTATCAGGGCTCTTCCTAAGTTTCTTGGAATATTTAAACGTAAACAATCTAGTGGAACATACATAACTAAGACGGTGCTTTAAAAGAGCAATGTTCAGGACAGAGAGTGCATGCATTTTATTTCCTGCAACACTTCTAAAGAATGTCTGATCCCTAACATATCTATCCCAAAAAATGCACAGGGTTTTGTGCCACCTGTGCCCTTCACAGACACACATATACCTCCATTTCCCTGAAAAAAATCCCCCGGTCTGCTATGTGGATTACCAGTATTGGCTGTGGATGTATGCCACGTAGCTTTCATTGATGACATGCCCTTATTTAGCCAGTCCTTCATGGAGGAAAAAATATGTATTTTAATCAATTTGTCCCCTGTCTGACATGAAATCCCTTTGCCTTCGCTGAGTCAACAAATCACACTAACACATGAAGTGGCCCAATCCTGAATCAGGCTCTTGGTTCATCAAAGTCGGCTCTGCCTACTCAGACTGGCAGTGGCTCTCCAGATAGTCACCCACTACCTGATCCTTAACTGGAGATTACAGGGATTGAAACTGTGACCTTCTCCATGCCGTGAGGAAGCTTCACCACTAAGCCACAGCCCAAAATGGATAAGCAGAGGAAAGATGAAGCACATTTCTACAGAGTAACACCAGAACTGTGGCGTAGTAATCACACAGACTGGTTTATTCTTTTTCCCTTTTTTGGTATTTTTACATTTTTCTGTGTGCAGGTGTCCCCGTGCCTGGAAGGTATGGCAACCTCTGGCAACTCCTACTGGGGCATGGAGGACGTTCAGAGAAGTGGCTTGATAGCCTGCCTCTGCTTCCCGGCCCTGGTATTCTTTGGAGGTCTCCCATCCAAGTATTTGCCAGAGCTGGCCCTGCTTAGCTTCCGAGATCTGAAAAGATGGGGCTTGCCTGGGCTATCCAGGTCAGGGCAGGGTTGGTTTATTTCAATTTAAACCTTGCTCCTAACCATGTTTACTCAGAAGCCAGTTCCACAGATTTCAATAAGACTGACTCAGTGGCATGATACTTTGAACACATGGGGCAGGTTCTGAACTCCATGCTCCCTGATGAGGGATTACACCAAGACAGACGTCTTTTGGGAATGACTGACAAAAACTGGGGAGTCTTTTGTCTCCGCAAGTTCTCCTTTCACACCAGCTAGAACAAAATGGGCACTGCTGTGGTTAGGCTGCAGACACAGAACCACTGAGAAATAGGAAATTCTTTGCCTGGTTTGCAGCCCTCACTGAGAGAGCACTCCAGTCCTAAGCAAGTCTATTTAGCAGTAATTTTCATATTAGTCAATATAGCTTACTCCCCGGAAAGTGTTCTAAGGCTTGCTGTCTCAGTCTCGCCATCCAGCACCTTGTAAATAGATCCAGCCCTCACCTGGATGGCCTAGGCTAGCCAGATCTTGTCAGATCTTTGGCAACTAGAAAAGAACAAGGGCCCAGTAGCACCTTAAAGATCAACAAAATCTGTAGTATGAGCTTTCGTGAGTCACTTGCTCACTTCTTCAGGATTGGCCCTGGTTAGTCTTTGGATCAGAGACCACCAAGGAAGTCCAGGGTTGCTACGCAGAGGTGGGCAATGGCAACCCACCTCTGTTCACATCTTGCCTTGAAAACCCTGTGTGGTTGCCATAAGTTGGCAGTGACTTTCCACCACCATTTTTAAAAAGGATCTAATGTGTTGTAATGATAGTTTTTGGCATCCTCCTGAGCAGTTTATGCTTACAGCAGGCACCCCTCCCAGCCCTCCTCAATGACACGAATGGATTTACTTCCAAGCAAATGTGTTCAGGATCACAGCCCTCGTTTTTGTTTCTCCAGTAGAATTAAAGGTGTTTCCCCGAGTGCCACTAAGAACATTTTTTAGTTTTGCAGGGGGTCACCTCCGAACAGGGCTGCCAGCTATGGGTTACAAAATACCTGGAGATTTTGGAGGTGGAGCCTGAGGAGGGCGGGGTTTGGGGAGGGGAGGGACTTCAATGGGTTCTAAGGCCATAGAGTCCACCTTCCAAAGTGGCCATTTTCTCCAGGTGAACTGTTCTCTGTCGCCTGGGGATGCATTTTAATCCCAGGAGATCTCCAGCCACCACCCGGAGGTTGCCAAACCTACTTCTGAATGTTGTTATGGCAGGAGGGAAAATGGGAAAGGGAAATTTTGTAAATGTAATGTACATTCCTAAGCGTACATTCCTGAATTCCTGAAGTAGCTTTTGTGGTGGTGGTGGAAAGTGCCACCAAGTTGCAGCCAACTTATGGCAACACCGTAGGGTTTCCAAGTCAAGAGACGCTCAGAGGTGGGTTTGCACTGCTTGCCTCTATGCAGTAGCCCTGGGCTTCCTTGGTGGTCTCCCATCCAAGAACAACCCTGCTTAGCTTAGCTTCTAAGATCTGGTGAGAACAGGCAAGCCTGGGCCATGGGCTTTGTTGTCCTGCTCTTCTCCCCAATGGGGACCCAAAGCAACTTGAAAAAAAACAACCACCAAACAAGTTAAACAATTTAAATAAAATGCAGTGTAAGCAAACACATCCACGCAAACACAAAATACCCTGGTCCGGTATCCACTGGGGCAGCCTTATCAAGGTCACAGACAAGAGACCTTTGGCTCTTATCCTCTGGCTTATGCCACAAGGCCACACCCAGGCTTTAAATACCTGCAGTGGGAGGAAAACAAAAGCCTAACCTGGATTAGTTCAATGGGACTTTTGGGCAGGTATGCTTTGAATTTGTAAACTACTCTGGAAGCAAGATAACAATTGTTTTAACCTTGTTTTCATGTAAACTTTACCCTGATAAAATTTGGTCTAGAATTTGTAAAAAAAACCCCACAACAACCACTGAGCTCAAAACAATATATGGTTACTTTCAAGTAGTCCTCAACCTGTGCTAAATTATCTACTTTATCTAACAAGTGTAGTGTTAGTTGCTTGCACCCCCCCACCCCCACAGCTTGAATAAACAAATGTGATTACATGTGAGGAATTGGTCATATTCTTTTTTTCTGTGGAGACCAAGATTAAAGTGAAAACAAAAGTACCTGCAATCCTAAAAACACTTTCCTGTGAGTAAGCAAAGTTGAATAACATGTGCTCTTGCTCCCTATGAGATGCAATTGAGTGACTCAGTTTTAAAGGCCCCCCTGAAAATACTATAAAGATAACCCATTTTAACAATATCATTCTATACAGAAGTTAAACTGCAAATTGCATACCTGAGGCAATTAGTTTCTAGCTAGTGACATTTTGATTATATAAATTGGTACATTATTATGCTGTTTTACTGTTTTAACTGCATTTATTTCTATGAATGTAATCTACTTTCTGTTGATCTGAGAGGAAAAACAAAATACAGATGTATAGTATTACTAATGATAGCAAAAAACAATATAGGATAATTTCCCCAAAATGTCCGCTAAAACAACACATTATCATTTTATTATTTCTGTGTATTCCTTTACTGCACCCAGAAAAGGCAAGAAAAGGTCTTAGGATGAGGAAGCTTATCTAACACTGAAAGGTTTTCAGCCTTTTCTCAAAACATCTCTTAACTCCCCAAACAGAGAAAACAATTCCTAAGGAAATCTATCACTGCACTGGAAAGGCATTTGGCAACCCCTGTTGGGGGGGGGGGGAGAGATGGAGAGAAGAGGGGAGGGGCTGGGGAAAGGCCTGGAGTTTTAACACCTTGTGTTTATGATCCTGGCCAGTCGGGCACATCAAACCTGAGCCCGGATTTCTCCATTCCTTGCCCCTGTAGGGTTCCATTTCAAAAGGATTTCGGGGACAATGTATCCAGCTCACACCTCGATTCAAGGACTGCAATGACCTGTCAATGAGCCTCTTTACCGGCTCAGCAGATGGCACTCCAGGGAAGCCTCGTATTCTCATGCTGGGCAGGACTAGACTCCCTGCTGCGGAGGAGGAGGAGGCGCTTCGTGCTGGAGAAGGCAAAGCGTTTCTCCAGACTCCCCGCTCTCCTTGCCAAGGGAAGCGACGCAGACTGTATCATATTTTGGAGGGGACGCATGAGCAGAGAGGGAGGGCACCAGTGCAAAAAGGTGGCACTTAAGTAGCTGGGCTATTGAGTATGCAGTATATATTTCTTGGCCAGCTTGCCAAACGTGGCAGCGAAGGAGGAACTAAAGGAAATGAGTTCAGAAGAGGGTTGGGTGCAGGTTTCCCCTGTGGGTATCATTTCCACTGGCGCTCTTGATCACCTGCCCCCCAAAATGTGCCAGACCAACACATTTGACTCTGTACATTCTGCCCACCATGACAATGTGATGCCTGCCTTCTTCTCTCAGTCACTCCCCCCCACCCCTCTCTCTCTCTCTCTCTCTCTCTCTCTCTCTCTCTCTC